>NC_077227.1:350229706-350479706 GCF_027887165.1 Monodelphis domestica
ACAGGGCCTCCCTGAACACTCAGCCTCAGGACCTCCTGAGGCTGCCAGGGAAATTGGCCCAAATTTAGGAAAAGATGCTTATTTACAGATAAATCTGCACATGGCTGCCGTTCATCAGTACAATGGGTAAGAGCCCCTGAAGGTCAAGGTCATGAGTTTGACTTGGGGTTGCCTTTGTCCCATCTCAAGGCCACAAATTGACCTCAATAATTTTGCAGATATATGCCATTGGCCCAGAAGGAACTTGGTTACAGAGTATAAGTAGAGACTATCCCCACTCCTGGAGATACATCATTTCTCTGTGTTATAGTGAAAAGAACACTCTTTGATTTGAGACAAATTCAAGGGGGCAGCTGGGTGTTTCAGGGGATAGAGAACCAGGCCTAAAGATAGGAGGTCCTGGTTCAAATATGACCTCAGACACTTCCTAGCTGTGTGACCCTGAGCAAGTCACTTAACCCCCATTGCATAGCCCTTACCAGTCTTTTGCCTTGGAACCAACATATAGTATTGATTCTAAGATGGAAGGTAAGGGTTAAAAAAAAAAGAGGAAAAAAGAGGAGCCAAATTCAATTCTCAGCTCCCCAACTCCCTGCCTGTGGGAACCTGGGCAAGTCAATTCATTTTTCAGCTTCAGTTCTTCCCTCAGAAGACAGGAATAATTCAATTCAACTCACTAAACATTTTTAAGTGTTCATTATGTGCCAGACACAGTGCTAGGTGAGAGAATGAAAAAGACAAGAGATAAAACTGACCTCAAGTAGCTCCTTTCTGCAGAGGAAAGGGGAACAGCATGTACTAGGGGTTGTAAATACAAAAGATGTATGATGTCAAGGCCTTTGGAGGAAGACCACCAAACACTGGGGAGGACTGCAAAGCACCATGTAGGAGGTGCCACTTGAGTGAAGTCCTGAAGGGAGTAAGGAATTCCAAGAGATAGATATGAGAAGGGAGACTGCTCTTAGCATGAGAAACAGCAAGGCATGGAGGTGGGAATATCCATCATGTACAGGGAACAGAAACGAAGCTGGGTTGGCTAGAATGTAAAGTATGTAAAGAAGAGTATTATAATGAAATAAGTCTGGAAAGATAGGTTGGAACCAGATTGTGAAAGACTTTAAGTGCCAAACAAAGGATTTGTATTTTATCTTGACTGTAACAGAGAATCCCAGAAGCCTCTCATTCAAGGAGTGACATGGTGAAACATATGGGAATCAATCAATCAGTGATTCCATCTCCCATCTCCATTCCCATTCCCCCTGGTGGGACAACCATCGAGCCCATCCTGATTATTCATCTGAGGCTGCAGGTGATGGACATGGACAGCTCTCGGCTGATCATGCACTCCATGCACCTACAGATAGTATACACCTCTGTGCTGCAGACCCTCACGCTCGTTAAGGGCCTTCTTGAGCTATTTCCTGTTGTGCACCACAGTTCTGCAGTCAATTGAGGGCCCTCAAGAGCTTCCCATCCCTCCTAGCTCCATTAACCCCAAACTGTCAGTTCTCATCTGTCTCAGAGTTGAAATATTAAAGTAGATTTTTCATTTAAAAAAAAATAATGAATTCTGCTATGCCTCCTCATCACAAATCCCTCACTTCCCCATAAGGCATGGTCTCTTTCCTGATCCCCCAACACCCTACCCACTTTCCTAATTTGTACTGAACAACCTCATATTTATTTTGCATTTATTCTGTATGGACATATATGTCATGTCTCCCCTAAAAAATGTTAGCTCCTTGAAGGCAGGAACCATTTCACTTTTGTCTAGTGCCACAAGGTGCCCTAAACATAGTCTAGTCGATTTTCTATTTTATAAAAGAGGAAATTGAGACTGAGAGAAAGGAAATGTCTTGTCCACCATCACACCACAAGTTAATAATGGCAGGCAACTGCAATAGAAATTATTAACCTCTTGTTCTCTCCTATTACACTTACCTCTAAGGAACTAAAAGCACTCTAGTGATGATGTAACCCTCCCTCACCAGCTTCATGAGAGAATTGAGAAGAAAAGGATATGACTACCTAACTCCACCCTTCCCAAGAACAAATATGAACCAGAAACATGACATCAATGAGAGGTGGTGAGACAGGCTAGAGAGGTCATTTCCTTTGTCTCCTCCACCCCCCTTCTAATGCAAGGTCCTTCCATGTTATTCTTCCCCTTTAGAGCCCATTCCCCAGTAAAGGAAAGTAGAGATATTCCAGGTAATAATAATAACAGAGACCAAGTTGTCAGTAAGAGACACTAAAGTTAGGAGACTAATGGAAAGGAATGGACTGAGACAGATCCCTGGGATATATGTATTGGCAAGTGAAACAGGGAGAAAGGAGGAGTGGGAGAGAATAGGGGAAAGCTGAGGATTTGGAGAAAATTTCAAATCAATCCCTCTGGTCAGCCATCTCCACTTATCTATAATGGATCAAGCCTTCCCTCTGTTTTACCTATGCCCTACCAATCATCAGGCCAAACTGCCTTAGTGGCTGCCAGATCAATGAAAGATGTGTGTAGAGATGACTATCCATTGCATAAGCTTAAATCATAGGTCTTCAAGTTTAGGCTAGCTAGAACACAGGCACCCTAACTCCAAAACCAGTGCTCTTAGTACCAATACTTCTAGATGATTTTCCCCCAGGCAGCTTTAAGAATACTGGCAACTCATAAGAAATGATGAATGAGCAGGATGATTTCAGAAAAAAAAAAAACAAAACAAAACAGGAAAGACCTACACAAACTGATACAAAGGGAAATTAGAAAAACCAGGAGAAAATAGCCGTATTTTATGGTGATCAACTGTGAAAGGCTTGGCTACAGCAATACAATGATCTAGGACACTAAAAGATTTATGACAAAGAATGCTATCCACCTCCAGAGAAAGAACTGCTAGAGTCAGATGCAGATCAAAGCATTTAATTTTTCACTTTAGTTTGTGTTTTTATTTTGGGGCTTTGGTATCATATGAGTATTCTTTAAAACAATGACCAATATGGAAGTTATGTTTTGCGTGATCAAATTGCTCATCATCTCTAAGAGGTGGAAGGAAATGGAGGAAAGAAGACAATTTGGATCTTATCATTATGGAAAATTGTTGAAAATTGTTATTATGTGTAATTGGGAAAATAAAATCTTTGAATAAAAAAGAACTATAAATAAAAGAATATTGGCAGCTCTCCATTTCCCATGATAATAAGAGCTCATGGATAATTAAAATCCATGAATAAGCCCCAAAGCTCATTTCAGCTCATCTTTCCCCTTTGCACCCCTCCCATCTGTAATTACTTATATATATTTTGCATTTACATATGTGGATAATGTTGTTCCTCTCCCCTTTTCTCTACTCTAGAATATAAACTTCTTAAGAGCAGAGACTATTTCATTTTGTCTTTGTACCTCTAGCCTGTGAAAAGTAGTAAGCACTTAAAAACTTGCTCAATTGAATTGAATACAACTGACCACCTGTTCTATGTCCTATGTTAGGCACTAAAGGAGAGAAACTTAAATGAAGTCCAATTCCTAGTTCTCTAGAAAGAACAATCTAGTAGGGAAGATAATCAGTATCCACAAATATCAGAATCCAAAGTGTCATTTTAAAAGGCTATAGAAGGGGACAGCTAGGTGGTTCAGTGGATAGAGGGTCAGGGGCAGCTAGATGGCTCAGGGGATTGAAAGTCAGACACAGAGATGGGAGTCCTAGCCATGTGACCTGTGTAGGTAATTTAATCCCCACTGCCTAGCCCTTACTGCTTTTCTGCCTTGGATCCAATGCACAGTATTGATTCTAAGGTGAAAGTTAAGGGTTCAAAAAATAAAAGGCTAAAGGTCATCGGAGGGGATAAAAGGATTTCCAAGTAGAAGGATGTTCAAGGGGACATTTAAGGATTGAAGGATAAGTGGGATAGAGTATTTATAAGTATAGCCTAAAAAAAATTACTGGATCAAAGACAAAAGACCTAGGTTTGAACTTCATCAATATCTTTACTCCCATTATTTCATTTGTAAAAACAGAAAAATAGTTGCACCCCCCTTTGGGGACCAGATCTATGAGGAAACTCCCTCTGCCCATATAAATCAGTACCTGCCCTATAAGTTAAGACCTCAGAGAATTTCTTGGGGCACTGAGAAGTTAAATGACTTACCCAGGGTCTCACAGACAGTATGAATCCAAGATAGCACTGATTCTAAAGTCATTTCTCTATTCACTATACCACAGCTGCCTTTCAACACTTGGCCCCCTCCAGAATCAAATGAGATAATGGCCAGGAAAGCACTTTCCAATCATAAAATACTATACGAATACTTCAAGGATCTGTAATTTCATTGCTGAGGGCAACCCACCTTTCCCCTCTCATACATAGAACCTACAGCCCTGTCATGCTTTCGTGTAAGTAAATGGCTTTCGTGAACTGTGGTCAAAAGATAAAAACAAAAAAACACCCCTTAGTGGCCAGCCCCCTGGGGGTGACTATATACATCTTATTCCACTCAGATTTTCTTCCTTGGGGCATGGAGGCAAAAAGGTCCTAAGTCCTCAGGTGTTCTCTCAGCAGTGCCCAGGTTCTGTCAGGCTAGAAAGAATGGGCCGGTGGCAGCCTCTGTTACCAGAGATATGACTGTAGTCTGAAGACAAGCCTGGCTAAGTTCAGAAAGGTTTGTTCAGCTGGATGGTCTCTTTGGATTAATGTTGGGGTTTTTTTTAGCCTTTACCTTCCACCTTAGAACCAATACTGTGCATTGATTCCAAGGCAGAAGAGTGGTAAGGGCCAGGCAATGGGGGTTAAGTGACTTGCCCAGAGTCACACAACAAGGAAGTGTCTAAAGCCAAATTTGAACCCAGGACTTCCTATATCTAGACCTGGTTCTCAGTCACTGAGCCATCTTACTGATGCCAGGTGAATGTTTTTCAAAGTAATTCAGAACCTTCTATTGAAGCTCACAGAATTGGAACTGGGATTTAATACTTCGTGAAATCTAACCCCCCTCATTGTTACAGATAAAAATCCATTGAAGTTGGGTGATTTGTCCAAAATCAGATGGGCTGTAAATGGTAAAGTTGGAATTCAAACCCAGGTCCTCTCCTCTAAATCCCATGGCCTTTCTACTATGCCATAATGTCACTCTTAGAGGAAGCCCCCACACAAATAAAATTAAAAATCCTGGAAATATTATTATTGTTTTCATTGTTTTGACAGGTGGGGATGAAGAAAAGGCCTTTCCAGGAGGGAGGAATGCCATGAGTCAGGAAGATAATCATCAGGAAAGTATAAGATAATCTGTTCCTGAATCATTTGGACCAGGCTGGGAAATCAGTACCCATTGCACAGCAGTGTGGCAAAGGGCAGGACTAGGAGACTCCCACAGTATTCTGGGTGAACACATCTGGGCAGCCTTCCATTGGAAGTCTGCTGCACATAATTCTAAAAGACCCAGGAAGCCCATTCCTCAGGGTAGGTTTGTCAGGACCATAACCTTTCCTATGATGTCTGTGACGGTGAGGAAAGGTCTTGCTGACTCTCTCATATCTCCAGACCCTCGGGTAAATTGCCAGCTGTCTCCTTTCCCTATCCTTGTGGTTTTCCCCTCTTGCCCAAGCACCCTGGCCATGGAAAGCTGAGGCAGGGCACTGTGGTACATTCTCCACATGCTTTTCTAACAAAAAAATAAATAGCCGGGGAAAAAAAATGTAAGAGGAATGATAATGAGTTCTAGATGTGACCTAAACAGACCCTCTCCAGTGTAAACAGGAGAGCCCATTCTTGGCTGTGGGAGCCCAGGACAGGCAGAGCCCCAATCCATGGAGAGGTTTCTGGCCATTCTTCCCAGGAGACAACAGCACCCCTAAAGCAGCCAGAACAAACTTGGAGGCCAGCCGTCAGCTTAAATTCCACCCTATCTCTTCCTATTCCCTGAATACCCAGCTGTGGAACTTCTCAGAGCCCTAGATTCCTAGTGTTTACTAGCTAAGGAGCTGGGGGCAAGGGGAAGCCAGCTCTGCTGGATTCTGCCCTGCCCATTCCTCTCTGAATTCAGTCTCATTGAATCACAGAATATTGAGCTGGAATGGCTCTTCAGAGGTCCCTGAAGCAAATTTCCTATTTAGAATCACACTCAGGTGGTAACTGAATGCCTGTTTGCACACCTCCAGTGACAGGGAGCTTGCCACCTACCAAGGTGACTGATTCTATGTATTGGGCAGTTTCATTAGAAATCTTTTCCTTATATAATCAAAATGTGCTTCCATGCCACTTCCACCCACGAATCCTAGTTTTTTCTCTGGGGCCCAGACAAAATGTCTTCATCCCTCCTCAACATGATGGCTTCTCTGACAGAGAGAGTATCCCAAAAATCTTAGGGCAATTTTGAGCTATTAAAGCTTTGAACTACCCTCAGACTTTTGAGACATCTATATAAAGAGAGTAATCCTATCCCCTTAACCCCAGTCAATCATACATACTAAAAGAATGCTTTGGAAAGCCATGAGCAAGGTCCTAGTGACGATAATACTAGTGATCACAAACGTCCAGGACTTCTTTCTCCAGAAGACAGTGGGCCT
The DNA here is from genome assembly GCF_027887165.1 of Monodelphis domestica. Lineage (NCBI taxonomy): Eukaryota > Metazoa > Chordata > Mammalia > Didelphimorphia > Didelphidae > Monodelphis > Monodelphis domestica. Next base: position 350,236,261 of record NC_077227.1, read on the forward strand.
GATCTGGGGCAGGGAATGCAGAGGGGACCAGATGAACACACACACCAGAATCGGAACCTTCCAGAAAGTTGACAGAGACCTTTGACACTATCATTTTCATAGGAAAAAAGTCTGGTCCAAATTAAGAAAGGATCTTATCCAAAGATCACACAGCCCATCTGGTCCTTAAGTATTCTCTTATATTGGAAGGGCATAGGGAAGCTCCCATTCCATCCCACCAAAAATATTATCCTTCACCCATACCTAAAATTGCCATCTGAGATTCGTCCGTTTTACATTGTCTCCTCATTTGAGATACTTTTAAATGCAAATATCCTAGCAAAAGAGAAAACATTTTTTCCCTTTTGGGTCTCATTCCTGTGGAGGTAGTCAGTTCCTTTAGTACCCCAAGTCAAGTTACCAGAAGCTAAGAGATATACCAAGTAAAATAAAGGTGAAAACTACAACCTTGGAAATACCACAGAATGTGTGTGTGTGTGAGAGAGAGAGGGGGGGGGGAGGGAGGGAGAGAGAGAAGGAGAGGGAGAAAGAGACAGAAAGAGAGAGAGAGGGAGGGAGGGAGAAAAAGAGAGAGAGAGAGAGGGAGGGAGAAAGAGAGAGAGAGGGAGGGAGGGAGAAAGAGAGAGAGAGGGAGGGAGGGAGAAAGAGAGAGAGAGGGAGGGAGGGAGAAAGAGAGAGAGAGGGAGGGAGGGAGAAAGAGAGAGAGAGGGAGGGAGGGAGAAAGAGAGAGAGAGGGAGGGAGGGAGAAAGAGAGAGAAAGAGGGGGGAAGGAGGGAGAAAAGGAGGAGGAGGAAGAAGAAAAGAGGAAGTAAGGGAAGGAGAAGGGCAAGAGTGAAGAGTTCTGCTGTTTAGGGACTTCTTATTCTCCTCTCTTCCCCTAACCACAATTTCTGGGTCTTTGTCTGGACACTCTGCTCTCATTAGGGCAGAAAAGCATTAACATATTGGAAGAAACACCCCCTGTTTGGAAACAGATCTGGGTTAGGGCCCCAGCTCTGATTCTTCCTAAGCAAATCAGTTTTAACAATCTAGATCAGCTGTTCTTAACCTAGAAACCATGAACTTGTTATTGCTGGATATTTGTAAAATTATTCCAATATAACTGATTTCCTTTATAATCCTCTATAGTTTTTACAATTTAAAATATTATTCTGTAAAGAAGTACTTTTTCCAGAGGCAATGGGCCTCCCCCAGAGGTCCATGGCACAAAATAAGGTTAAAAAAGCCTGCTCTAGACCCAAATTTCCTCACCTGTTAAATGCATATAAAATATACTTTTGCTACTGACCTCACCTTCCAAGCTTTGGAAGGGAAAGGCTTTGTCAACCTTAACATCATAGGAAAAGGAACCATTATTAACTACTCTGGCTCCTGGGTTTTCCTGGTGTCCAGAGGGGGGCACTCACTTCCCTACTCCAATGTGAAGGCTGTTTATGACACTTGGCTGAAGGCCTCTTGACAGGGCTGGGAGCTAGAAACCGTTGTCATGTGGACACACACAGTCAGACAGTGGGAGCTTTAATGATTAAAATAAGGCCCTGGAATCTTCTCGGCACAAGTCAACTGTCAGTGGATTTCCCAGCTCCTCTTCCCCATCTAAAGGTCAAGGGGACCAAACTGAAATTCCCATTCGATGATCTGATCCCACTATGCATCAGCCTCTGTCCCCAGACCCACATGCCCCCAAGAGATCCCTCACACATGCTCCTGACTACAGACTGTTAAAGTTGTTTGAAAAATGTCAAGACTCAAGAATATCATTTTCACAGAGGGAAAAACTGAGGCCCAGACCACACATACAGGCCACAGACACTCCAGCATACCTGGTAGCAAGGCAAGACGTGTATTTGCAATATGTATGATTCCCCTAAGCACCTAGTTGTCTCCCATCCTTTGCTCATGCTCAGAGATAAATCTCTGTTGTAGAATTAAGCAACTATCCTACTTTGTCTTCTGGCATCCCTTCATGACTCCTACCCTACCAACCCAGGCAGCCCACCTTATCCTTTTCCCCCTCCCCCCAAAACCTGGAAAACCTATGCTAAAGGAAGCTAGACTTGATCCTAGGGTGGATTTTGACATAGTCTTCATCCCCTGGGGAAAATGATCATTGCTAAGACCAAGGATTGGCACCCACTTATTCAACATCCTCCTCCCCCTGTCCCCAAATCAGTTATTGATTATTATTACAAAGGGGTGGGGGATACTGTTGTACCAATTCAAGGCATTAGAAAGGGTTTTGGGTTTGGAGTTGGAAAACCTGGGTTCAAATCTCAACCCAATTAATTCTGTCATATTGGACAAGCCACTGAATTTCTTTAAATCCCAGTTTCCTTATCTTTAAAAATGAAGGGCAGTGGGGGCAGCTGGGTAGCTCAGTGGATTGAGAGCCAGGCTTAGAGAGAGAGATTCTAGGTTCAAATCTGGCCTCAGACACTTCCCAGCTGTGTGACCCTGGGCAAGTCACTTGACCCCCATTGCCTAGCCCTTACCACTCTTCTGCCTTGGAGCCAATACATAGTATTGACTCAAAGATGGAAGGTAAGGGTTTAAAAAATAAAAAAAAAAAATTTTAATGAAGGGGTTGGCTATGGGAAGGGGTGGGGGAGGGGAGGGAAAGAATATGATTCTTGTAACCAAGGAACAATCTTCTAAATTGACTAATTTAAAAAAATTTTCCAAAAAAATGAAGGGGATAAGGTCAGCTAGGTAGCACAGTAGATAGAGCACCAGGCCTAGAGTTGGGAAGCCCTGGGTTCAAATATGATCTTAGATATTCCTGAGTGACCCTGGGCAATCACTTGACTCTGAATGCTTAGTTCTTGATGTTCTTCTGTCTTTAAATTAATACTAAGACTGAATGTAAGAGTTTTAAAATAAAAAAAAAAGAATTGATACTAAAACAGAAGATAAGGGTGACTTTTAAATTAATTCAAAAGTCTAAATCTTAGTATCCTCAGTTTCTTTGTCTGTAAAATTTGGTTAACTGTTGGTAACCTGAAAGGTAGGAATATCACAGGGAAGCTGTGAGATTCCAAGATCACCGATATCAAGAGCTCTCAGTGTCAGCTCTTGCTTTGACATTAGGCATGTATGCAGATTACCCCCAAAGAATACCAAGAAAAATTATTTTCTTCACTGTGTAGTCCTGTTTGCACAATCCAAGGGACAAGGGATGTGCAAAGACTGAGCAAAGCTGGAGAGCTGCCCCCCCAACCCCCACCTGCCTCCCCCAGGCTCTGTGCCTCCACTAGAGCACAGGCAGCCTGACTCATCACTAAACAAATCCCTACGGGCCTGGCCATGGATTTTCTGGCATTACAAATAGGTGACTTTCAAAAAAATCATGTGAAAAAAGCATCGTTCACAGCAGGCATCCCCCACCCCCAGGACAAACACGCATTGCATACTAGTCAGCTGCCTCCCTTGCAGTCCCCTCTAAGGGTTGCTCTTGGCTCTATCAGCGAGCCCCTGAGCCAGCCCATCATTCGGCAGACCTGGAGCCCCATTCCCGATCCTCAGTCTCCAGCCTCAGGAAAGCACTCAGTAGCCCTTCCCTCCTGTCTCTGCAGGCCCATTCCCAGCTACCAAAGGAATGCCAGGTGCTCAGGAAGGAATGAACAGGGAAAGTCCCAGTGGAAAGCATGGTAAGGGGTTCAAAATCAAGATCTCCCTTAAGGAAAAGACATGATCTATCTGTTGAGGAAAAGGTGCTGTTCTGCCTAGAAGCAGGTCCCCTTGGAGTCAAGGGCCTGAAAGGGGCTGGGTGGCAGGACCCCTCTCTCAAGAAATAGAAAACACCTGAGAGTTAGGTGATTGGACACTGGGCCACTTAACTTCTCTTCATCTGTAAACCGAGGGGGCTGGCCTAGATAGATGATCTCTGGGTTCCCTTCCAGCTCTGACGGTTTATGATTCACCAATTGATCTATTTCAGTCTTCTAACAGAACGTCAGATCACTCTAGAGGCAGATTCAGGAGTACGTGAGAGTACAGGAGACACTGAAGGAGGAGTTGGGAGAACTGAATTTGAATCCTGATGCTGTATGTGTCTCAAATTGGGACTTGGAACATGGCCATTCTCTTCTCTAGGATTCAACTTTCTCATCCATCAAATGAGTGAGTTGGACTCAAATTCTCAGGTTCCATCCAGCTACAAAGTTTGTTTGCCCTTTCCAGCTTTAGTGTTCTGGGATTCTAGGGCTAAGAGTAATTTTAAATATTTTCCCTCTTGGAAGGATTTTCATTTTTAACAGAACATAATAAAATGCTACAAAAAACTATAGCTCTTCTTTTTTTGGGTGGGGGGAAACAAAGAATTAGGAAATGGGGATAAATGGGGACTAGAAGAACAAACTGTGGCATATGAATGTAAGGGAATACTATTTATTGTTATGAGAAATAAAATCCTACATAAAACCATAGCTCCTCTTTTTTGGGGTGGGGGATTGGAAAATGAAGGTAAACGGAGAATGGAAAAACAAACTATGGTATATGAATGTGAGGGTATACTGTTTATTGTGTTATAAGAAATGGTGAAAGGAAAGATTTCAGAGAAACCTGGGAAGATTTGTATGAACTAATTCAGAGTAAAGTGAGCAAACCAGAAGAATAATTGATACAATTACAGAAGTATTATTGTAAAGACAAACAACTTTGAAAGACCAAAGAACTCTGATCAATGCAATGACCATCCACAGTTCCAGAGGACACCTGATGAAGCATTCCACCCACACCTTCTGACAAAGAAGTTATCAACTCAGGGTACAAATTGAGATGAAAACATTTTGGATGTGGCCAATGCTGGAATGTGTTTTGCTTTGACTAGTATATTGGCTACAGGGGTTTTGTTTTTCTTTCTTTTTCAATAGAAAGAGGGGGGGGGAGAATGCTGTGCTTTCATTAATTGAAAAAATAAAATTTAGCTAAGAAAAAATAAAGAACAAAGCCTTCACCTAAAGAGATGAAGTTCTAGTGGTGGGGCTTCGGGCTTCCTCAATGAAGAAGGAAGATGATAACTTTATTTTTCAGGACTGGAGTGAGGTGAATCTTGTTGGGTCCCTGAAATTATACCATGTGCAAAGTTACCTAAAGCCTGGCTGCCTCTCCCTGCTGATCCAGCACAAACTCCCCTCCATAGGCCCCAGCAGCGGTCCCTGGGTGGCATGTGCAAAGCTCCCATGGGCTTCACAAGGCTGGGTCAGCAGTCATTCAGGATACTGTCTCCCTTGTGACTGTCAGAAGGAGGAACACAAATGTCTCCGAGCAAGGCTAGCACCCATCCTCAGCCTATCTATCCCTCGTGCCCAGCCAGAAGTAATCCCAAGCCACAGTGGAGAGGGCCCTCAGGGAATAACCAGCCTTGTTGGGTCTGGGACCCTTCATTTATGCAGGTAAGAGCTTAGCTGGGGTCCATTCAAATCCTCCCCAGTGTGGTGTTTAGAAAAAGAAAAAAGAGAAGGAGGAAGTCAGGAGACCTGAATTCAAGTCCTGATTCTGCATTTTCTAGATACAAATCACTTTCCCTCTCCATACCTCAGTTTCTCCATCTGTCCAATGTTTGTAGGTTTTATAGAAGTTAGAGGGAGCTTGGTCAATCATAAGGCACTAGATGATGTAAAGGCAAGCTATCACTCCATCGGACCCATATTCTTCCCCATTCTCACCAGAGTCCAACTCCAATAACATACAGAGCTGTCAGTACACTCTGCTGAGTTCGAGTCCTGACTCCGGCTTGCTATCATCTGGATTCTCTCCTTCCCTGTTAAGCCAGGAGTTTCTATAAAGGCTGCCCTAGAGAAAGCTTCCTAGCTGAAGAGGGAGACAAGCCTGCTAGTGGGCATGAGTGGGCTCCTCTGAGCTGGCAAGTGATGAGGGCAAGAGGCAGCCCAGTAGAGAGAAGCCTCTGCTTCCACCCAGCCCCCTCTCTTGCTCCCTCCTTCACAAATACATTTTCAGAAGGCTGGATCAAACACACTTCCTAACGCAATGTCCGCCTCTGTAGGCTTCTGAAACAGCCATCTGTCTCCCCAGGGGGAGGAGTCCTTCCCTGGAGCACCAACCTCCTCCCTTCTACCTCTCCTCATCCCCACTCCTTGAGGCCACCTGCCACTCAGCCTCCCACCTAAGCAGAGCTGGGCCCTCCATAGGGGCCTAAGAGCCTGCTCCCAGCTGGAGCCCAGCTCCAGGCCAAGGCTTTGCCAGGAATCTGCTGAGAACGGCTTTCCTCCATCCATTCAGGGTCTTCTCTGAGAGGGGAGAAGGGCAATTCAGTGGGAGACATCCCTGACCAATAAGGACCCTAGGACTGGCCAGAGACCTGGAGAAGGGGAAGGGGCCCAGGCCCCAAGTTCTCCCACACCCAGAGGCTCAGAAGGAAACAGCAGCTGGAACCAGGGGGCAGACCCCAGGCCATGTCAACAGGGCCCAGGTCTGGGACCCGGCGCTCTCTTTTCCCCCTCCTCCCAGATCCCGGGCTTCATGCTTGGCTGTTCTCCATCCCTTCTGAATGCCAGCATGACTCAGACTCCCAGGGACTGTTCTTGGGAACTCAAGAGCGACCCCCCTCGGAGCTGCCCGCCACAGGCAGTGAGACCACCCAGCTGGTGGCAGGCACAGTCAGAGTAAAAATGTCCCACATTCGAGCCCCGACCCGGTGAAGAAACACGGCAAAATCCCCATTGCCCACGGCACTCCACCCCCATCATCCACTTCACTCTAATTCAGCTCCCCTTCTTACCCTTTTGCTAAAACATGTGACAAGGTGTGGGCGCCCTCAGCCTCCACCCCCACACTGCAGCATTCACATGGCAAGCTGTCTCAGTCCCCAGTGGGCGTTTCCCCCGCCCCCTAAATAAACCTCTCCCCAGAGGGAAGGCCACCGCCAGAGGCTTAACTCACGGACCCTCCACCCACCCCAGTGGAGCTGCACAGCGAGCTAGGGGAGTGGGAGGGAGAAGGAGGAGGTGGCAGCAAGCCTCATCCAAAACCAAGCCAGTTATCAATGAAATCACTCAGCCGCCCCGAGGGTTTCTGCCTGGGGAAAGAGCAGGTCCTCCATCCTGGCAAGGAGCTGTTCACTGGCCACCTCACTCCTGTCCCAGGCACACACACAAGCGGGACTTTCCCAGCAGAGAAGTCAAGGTCCCAGTCCTAATGCATCCCATGAACGGCCTGAGGAAGGTCTCTGGGACAGCCAGAGTCGCTCTCGTTAGCAACATCTCCCCTCCCCGCTCCCAACACCCACCGCGGGGAAGTTGGGAAAACTCCTTCCCTCCACACGGGCCACTCCGCACTCTAAGGACAGGCTCTCAGGCCTGAGGGATGACCTCAGCGGGCACTGCCTGCCTGCTAGGGATCTCAGAGAAGAACACCGAGTTCCCCTGGCTCCACGAGCAATCTAAGTTGGGCAAGCCCAGCTGCAGCCCAACAGGTTGTTTTTCCTGGTCTAGAGCTGGGACTTAGGGATGGCGGCAGAGTAGAATACGTTCAGAGGGACATCAGACTAACCCTCCATGTATGTCGCTGAGGAAGTGGGCACTAACGAGGCTCTCTTTTCCCCTAGAAGAAAGTGAGGTCCAGGGCGGGGAAGCTATTTGCCTGGTTCTACAGGCACAGGCAATGGAAGAACCAAAACTAGAACACAGGTCTCCTGACTTCCAACCCAGGATTTTTCTGCTACCCCAGTTTCACTGGATTTAAGAGCTAGGACCCTAGTCCAAGGCAAAAGGCCGAGCCTTCCTCATTCCTTGCACAGCGATCAGTGATGCTCCCAGGGCAGTTCCCTAGTCACTGGCTCTCAGCCCATGGGAAGTTGGTTTCCGGATTTCGCTTCCCTAGTACAGGGTAGCAGGCGTGGGGACAGGTAAGGACAAGGATCCGAAAACCCATCTCCGGAAGAAGATCTCAACTAGACGAGACCCTAGAGGATGTCTAGTTTGACAGGCCCAGAGATGTTAAGCAACTCGCTCAAGGTCACACAGTAACTGATTCAGCACAGGGATTTCAGTCCCAAGTCTTCAATGTCCTACTCTTTCCTCTATCCCCTGGGCCACCCCCGCAGGGCCGCAGCCAGAAAGTTGAGCTTGTTCTCCCTGGGCTTCAACTGCCCTGCTCTCCCCTGCTGTCCCCCGAGACAGATCATTTGGCAGGTCCCCCAGATTCTTCTTACCTCGCGGGCAGTGGGAAGGTGCTGGTCCCGGGTCCGAGAGGGCCAGCCAGCCAGTCCCGCCTCAGCGCACCTGGCCCGTTCTGTGTGAGTCCCAGGGCTGCTGCTCTCCCTTCAGCCCCGCCCCGCCCCGCCCCAGTCAGAGCCCCCGCTGGCTGCGCTGCGCTCAGCTCTGCCTCCGCCCGCCTGACTCCCGCTAGCACAGAGAGAGAGAGAGAGAGAGAGAGAGAGAGAGAACCCCGAGTGAGCCCGAAGTGAGCCACGTTACTGCTCCTGTCCCGCCGGCTCCTCGGGGCCCTAGCGCCGCGTAGTCCCCTCCATGCACCCGAGCCAAGTTCAGTAGCTCGCCCGCACTCCCTTCTCCTCCTCTCTCTTGGGGTGAAACCACTCCTGTCACCCCCAACCCCCAGCCCGCCCCCGCCCCGCTCCCAGGAGTTATTGCTTTCCCTTTCTTTCATTGTTCTCTCTCTCTCTCTCTCTCTCTCTCTCTCTCTCTCTCTCTCTCTCTCTCTCTCTCTCTCTCTCTCTCTCTCCCCCCCCTCAGCCCAGAGTCTGTGGGAACGTCTCTTTCCGTGCTTCAGTCTATCTCCCCGGCTTCTGGGGGCTCTCTACTGACAGTCTAGATGTTCTCAGTACCTTTCTCTCTCTTGATTATCTATTCCCCCCCCCCCCCCCTCCTGATTCTCTGCTTCTCGGATTCTTTCTTTCTCCCTCTGATTCTGCTTCTCTGGCTTTGGAGGATCTCTCCATCTCCCTTGGATATTCTCTGCTTCCCTCTTGTTTTCTCGTTAGTGTTTTCCTTTCCATGTCAGATTCAAAGTCACCAAGAACCCGAGGTCTCAGCCTCCTCTTCCATGACCTTTTCCCTAGTACCTAAACAGCCAGGGCTTTCCTTACAACGCCAGACAGGTTTGGAAAAGTCCCCTGTTCAACCGTCTGGGGACCGCAAAGAGGGAGGGAGAGAAATAGTAAAGACAGGTGAAAATGGAGTTTAAGTTAAAAACGTGCCCTAGTAGGAACCAGCCTGCCCCGAGAGGCCTGCAGAGGTCCGAAACCTCCTCAGCCTGGGGTTTGGATGAGAGTGGGTCCGTATCAGCTTCCCCCTCCCTGGAAACCCCACCCCCCAGAATGCTGAATGACCTCATGGGTCTACATTGCATTCCACTGACGCAGAGTGTCAAGCATCGGAGTGTCCTGTCCCTGGGAGGTGGCATTGTGCTACCACAGCTGAGGACGAGGGGGAGGAAGCCGGGGAGACGGAGCCAAGCTCCGATGCTCAGCAAAGCGAAGGATATCACCCACCTTTTCAGGAGGCTTCTCCGAGAGAGCCAGCTAGAAGCCCATGTCTGTACATGAGGGGGCTGGACGACATGATCTCCTTCCCAGCTCTAATGATCTATGAAGCTATATAGGAAGCCAGGGAACAGCATGTGTCAGAGACAACGAGGCCGAGAGCGAAAGAGAGCATGTGCTTTTAGTGTGTGGGTGTGTTTGAGGGAGAAAAGAAGAAAAAAGAAAATGTTTTAATCTGGGTAAATGCATGAGCCTCTGTTGGATTTATGCAATGCTCTTGCGCATTCATAGGGCTGTGTGTGAGTTTGTGTGTGAGTCCCTCCTCCTTTCTTTCCCACCTTCTCCCACCAGCATCCCCAACACCAGCCCAGGAAGAATAGAAGGGTTTCTGGATCTGGAGTCAGAAGACGTGGGTTCAAATCTCATCTTCGCCACCTACTACCCACTGAGACCTTGGATAATTTCATTTTCCCTCCCCCTGCCTCAGTTTTCTCTGTAAAATAAGTGGACTAATTTCTCTCTGAGACCTTTCCTAATTCTAAATCTGTGATATGGTCAATATTCTATAGGGTAGATGAAACAAAGAAGCAGAAGCTTGCTGTCTATTTATTTCCCCTTAGCCCTACCTCCAGTAAGCTAGAGGGAGGGCAGCTAGTATTCCCTGGACTACCCAGTCTTGTCTATGTTGCCACACCACTCTAAGGAGCTTACGGTCACTGAGCCTTTTTCTATGTCTACCAGTTAGCCTCACACAGAGAAAAACTCAATTCTTTTCTTTTTTTTTAAAGCCTTACCTTCTGTTTTAGAATCAGTATTGTGTATTGGTTCCAAGGCAGAAGAGTGGTAAGGGCTAGGCAATGGGGATCAAGTGACTTGTCCAGAGTCACACAGCTAGAAGGATCTGAGGTCAGATTGGAACCCAGGACCTCCAGTCTCTAGGCCTGACTCTCAATCCACTGAGTCACCCATCTGCCCCCCAAAACCTCATTTTTTTTTAGCAAAACGGATTCCTAAAACTTGATGCCAGGTTTACCCCAACCTCAACCCCAGAATGAACCTTAATTCTGACCCCAACCCCTGCCTCAAAAGGAAATTCGGTCCTGGCCCCAGACTGCCACCCGATGGGTGGCAGGGATGATGCTCTAGGTTTTAGGCTTTACTGGTTGGGTAGCTTCCCCAGACCAGAGCTCTCCAGGATGAATCTAGGGCATTTTCCCTAGAGATTATCCTTCTTATTCTACAGTAACTGATTTTTAGACCCCAACTTGTAGAACCTTCTTAGCCAGCCAGCCCACATGGCTCCCTGCATTCAGAGAACAATTGTGCCTGTTCCTCTAACCTTTTCCTCTTCCATCTTCCAAATTCACTATATTTTAGTTCATCATTCTAGCATCTACCCTGCCTCTGAAATACATTCCCTCTATAGCACAACACTACATTTTTCCAGGTTTATTTACTAAAGGAAATTGCAGGTAGAGTGATCATTAAAGAAAATGACTCAGAACAGACTGATTGGTGCCAATCTGCCTAAGCTGAATCTCCCCAGGCTTCTACTACTCCCTGTGTGACCATAAGCAAGTCATATTACCTCTCTGTTCCTCAGTTTTTTTCATTTATAAAATGAGGGTATTGGACTAGATTACTTCTAAAGCCCCAAACCCATTCGAAATCAAAGCGCTACAATGGCTCCCTAGGCCCACTGCCAGTTTATCAGTTCTCCTCAGGTCTACAACTGCTCCCAAATAAAAATATTCCTAAAATGAACTGCAATTCACCCAGTTAGGTGTTCTTGTTCTGTACTTAATGGTTCATTCCATAGACCTGGGCTCTGTCTCGGTCAATGAGAAATCTTCCGAAGGGTACAGGGGATGGAATGCCAGGCCTGAAGTTAAGAAAATTCACCTTCCCAAGTTCAAATCTAGCCTCAGACACTTCCTAGCTATGTGAGTATGGCTAAGTTCCTTAATCTTATTGGCCTCAGTTTCTTCATCTGTAAAATGAACTGGAGAAGAAAATGGCAAACCCTTCTAGGATCTGCCAAGAAAATTCCAAATAGGATCACAAAGAGCCAGATGGGATGGGAAAAAATGACTGAATGATAACAAAGATTCTCTTTAATCACTAATTAACTAGAAATCTAACCTCATTCATAGGCACTTGGACTGTTGGGGTTGGAAGGGAATTTAGAGATCATCTAATCTAATCTCCTCCTTTCACAGAAGAGGGAACTGAGCACCAAGTCCTCTATGAACATCACTTCCTTCCTGGCCCCACCAGCTGCTAATGCTTCCCCCCACAAAAATATCTAGTGTATACATTGAATATATTTAGATATCTATGTTGTCTATCTTAATATAGTGTAGTGACATCCCATTTCCTTCTCCAGCTCATTTTACATATGAGGAAACTGAGGCAAACAGGATTAAGTGTCTTGCCCAATATCATACAGCTAGAAAGTATCTGGGGCTGAATTTGAACTTAAGTCTTCCTGATTCCAGACCTAAGAATCTAACCCCAATCTAGCACATAGTAGGTGTTACTTAATAAAAGCTTGTTGATTAACTGGTATTAGGTGTTTTACCTACAATTGCATAGCCAAAAAAAGGACAGAGAATTCAGGTTTCTTGACTCTCAGTCCAGTGAGTTTCCTACAACACTTCGTTGAACAAAGAGGAGAGGCACAAAAGATCTCATAACCTGGCACCCTGGAAGTCTCTAATGTTCACAAAGGAGTCCTCCTTTTCTCCTAATTTGGTCAAAGGCTGAGCTCTAACCCTTTCCCAAAAAGTCGCAGACACCTGTCCTTGGTCCTGAGAAGAACCAGCTGTAGTGCAGCTCCTTCATCAACAGAGGGAAGACACTAGAATTTTTTCTCCCACTAATAATTTATTGTATAATAAGTTTGCTTAAAGACCTTTTGTGACAAACTAAAAAACACTGTACATAGCCACTAGCTATTTTTATAAGAGAGGAGTTTAAAGTCCTGCACCTAAATATGCGTTATTATTATGAACCGTAGCATGGCATAGTAGAAAGAGAACAAGCATCCAAGCCAGGAAGACTTGGAGTCAAGTTCTGCCTCTGACACGGTTTGACTTATGGCCTGGACAAGACGCAGAGAAGATGTAAACCTGCATTAATAGTGAGAGTTTCCTCACTTAGAAGTCCCTTCTAAGTCTCTCCCCCCAAGGGTAAGGAAGGGTTTCCATGGCATCTCTTGGCCAGCCCTTCCAGGATGTGATGGAGGTGATGCTGATATGTGGTATGAGAAGGAAGCATGCTATCAAACAAGGACATTGTGTGAGGGAAACTGGCTTCCTTGCCTTGTCTGTGCCCCTGCATGGTGCTATGATCTTAGGCATATCACATCTTCTCTCTGGGCTTTAGTTTTCCATCTATAAAATGAAGGGATTGGACCCAATTATTTGTAATAGCTCTAAAATTCTAAAAATTGATAGCATCTGAATGGGAAGGTCTCAATTTTCTCCATTGTAAAGGAAGGAGGACTTCTTAGAGTGGTAGGAAGGGACACAACTTCTGTCTAAGAAGTACTAATTGTGACCCTAGGCAAGCTATTCCCCATTCCTGACCATCAGTTTCCTCATCTTTATTGTTTGGGGGTGAAAGAGTAGAGAAAATTAAATGAGATTTTTACATACATACAAATATCTACATATAGTACTTCATAAAAAAAATTTTAAACTCTTACATTCTGTCTTAGAATCAATAAAAGTTGAGAGCTTGACCCTGGGCAAGTCACTTGACCCCCATTGCCTAGCCCTTACCACTCTTCTGCCTTGGAGCCAATACACAGTATTGACGCCAAGACGGAAGGTAAGGGTTAAAAAAAAAAAAAAGTTGAGAGCAGCTGGGCGACTCAGATGAATGAGAGCCATACCTAGAGACAGGAGGTCCTAGGTTCAAATCTGGCCTCAGACACTTCCTAGCTGTGTGACCCTGGGCAAGTCACTTAACCCCCATTGCCTAGCCCTTACCACTCTTCTGCCTCGGAGCCAATACACAGTGTTGTATATTGTAAAAAGTAAAAAATTGTAATTATTGTAAAAAAATCAATAAAAGTTTCTGACTATTCTCAATAATGCAATGATCTAGGACAATTCTGAAAGACTTATGGCAGGGAATGCTATCTACCTCCAAAGGAAGAACTGTCAGAGTCGAATGGTTGGGGACCAAAGATCTTTCACATCAGTTTATTTTTGGTTTCATTTTGAGGTTTTGGTTTTGTATGAGTGTGCTCTTACTAATATGGGTGTGTGTTTTGCATAATAAGAAAACATTTTTAAAGAGAATCAATATGATTTTTGGTTCCAAGTGAGAAGAACTGTAAGGGCTAGGCAATTGGGGTTAAGTGACTTGCTCAAGGTCACATAGCTAAGTATTGTCTGAGACCATATTTGAAACCAGGGCTTCCCTACTTCAAGCCTGACACTCTATCCACTTAGCCACCTAACTTCCCCAAAAGTACTTTGTAAACTTTAAAGCACTGTAGAAATGTGAGACATCATTATTATTATTTGACCTGAAAAAGCTGGAGAGAAGAGAGGGAATGGGAAGATAAGGCTGATGTCCACATTAAAATAAAACAAATCAAATTTTCTTTTCCTTTTCTGATGATCAACCCCCACCCAAGGAAGTATCAACCCCTTACATCCTCTGCCAGGGTTCCTTGCTGCCTTTTGCAGACATACACTCTTCATTTTCCTCATGTCCCTTCTGGTTGTCCCTAGTTCTCTCATTCTCTTTCCATCTGGAAATGGTCTGTTTCCACTTAAAGTGACTCAGAGGGTGATTCCTGGCCCCAACCCCCAACCTCAGTCAGCTTTCCGCTCAGTAGCAGAAAAGAACATGGGCTCCAGGCAATCCCATGGAGTCCCTGATGGAACTCTTCCACCTGGACTAGAGACACAAATAGAGAGGAATCCCCTCAGGGCTCAGGTCCCATCCCCAAATGACCGGGTCATTTAGATTCTAGAGGCTTTAGAGCCCCTTGTAGCCAACTTCGATGGATTTGAGTGCTAAGTTAAATTTGGACATGATCCTCCAAGTTGGAGGACAAGAGTACAAAGCCTCAAGAGTCTCTCTAAGTGGCCTCAGACTTCTGGAGGATTCCAAATTTAGCAAGGCATTCAAATCCCTTCTTCCACAAGCCAGCTCTTCTTGAAGCTTATCTCCCGTGAATACTGTCTTCTAGCCAGGCTGGTCTCTTCCCTGATACCCACATATAACAAAATTATAGATCCAGACATTGTCAGACATCTAGAACAACCTTCTTTCTGATTTTAAACAGGGTTAAGCGGAAGCCCAAAGAAAAGTGATCTGAGGACCAAAAGCGAAGGCGATGAAAGAACCAACACTAAAATTATGGGCATTGAACTAGATGATGGTTGTGTGTGGTTGGAGAGGGGAATAAGAGATGTTCTGCTCACCCTGAGTCTAGAGTTTGTTTCCCCTCTACCAGCATACACATTCATTTGTGCCTCCACCTCTATCTCCTCTCTCTCTTTCTGTCCAAATCCTACCTGTCCGTCAATGCTCAACTCAAAAATCTCTCTTCTCTAGGAAATTCTCCCTGATACTTTCAGGCCAGCAACCTCTCCATCCTCTGATCATCTGTGCCCCGCATTTTATTTATTTTTTAACCTTTACCTTCTGTCTTAGAATCAATACCAAGTATGGGCTCCGAGGCAGAAGAGCAATAAGGGATAAGCAATGGGGGTCAAGTGACTCGCCCAGGGTCACACAGTGAGGAAGTATCTAAGACCAGATTTGAACTGATGATCTCCCATCTCTAAGCCTGGCTCTGAAACCACTCACTCCACCCAGCTACTCCCTGTGCCCCACATTTTAGACCTTAAATTGAGACTGCCTTGTTTCATTATTAATTTATTGCTTATTGGTTACATTAAAATTCCCAGATATCTCCCTCCCTCCTCCCCTCCCGTTCCCACACTAGAAAAGGCAGCATTTGACAAAAAAGTGGATATATATGTATATACATATATATATACTATGTCTTTCATCTTTCTGTTTATCCATTCTTTCTCTAGAGGTAGACATTCACAAGTTCTTCAAACATTAATTCTGAAGCTGTATATCATGTTCTCTTGGTTCTATTATTTTTATAACTTCATGTAGGTCTTTCCATGTTTTTTTCAATATTAACCTGCTCATCATTTCTTACAGCGCAATAGTACTCTGGCACAAGCACATGCCACGACTTGTTTAGCCATTCCCCAATTAATGAGAATTCCCTCAATTTCCAGGTTTTTTTGCCACCGTGAGACTACCTAAAACTTCAATGCTTCATCTCATGTATGTGCTCCTTTCTGTCATGCCTATTTGCTAACCATCCATGCCTTCTCCTTCTATGTCATTCTTGATCATGTCCTTCAACAAAGTCTCCATAGAGGATCTACTCAATGATAGAATGTTAGACTTAAAACTGAAAGGGAGCCAAAAAGTTCTCTTTAGTCCAACCCTGCTATCTTACAGATGAGGAAATCAATGCCCCAGAAGGTAAAAGGCCACGTCAGAGGCCGTCTAATCAATCCACTCACTCATTTGATGGAAGCTCAGGAAAGTTAGATGACTTGCTCAAGGTCACAGAAGCAGAAAGTCTCAGAGACAAGATGTGAGTCCAGGTCCTCTATTGCTAAAGTCGATGCTCTTTTTGCTATACCAAACTCTCTACATCCAGCTGTTTTAATATTTTGTGGACACCAGTGCCAGCCTTTCTGGTCACCTTTGCTCTAGACACATGGCCAGCCCTCCCCCTGTTCTTGTAACTCATTGTTTCTAGCCTTGATTTCCTAATCTGTAAAATCGGAGCAGAAATACTTGTGCAGTACCTACTGCAAAGGATTGTTGTGGAGTTCAAATGAGATAAAACCTGTAACTGCCCTACAAATGTCCTTTATGCGTGGTTACTTCGGTGTAACTTGCTAGACCAATCTCTTTTGAAAAGTCATAGCTAGCATGAGCATGGATAGAGCTCATCTTCCTGAATCCAACTCTAGCCTCAGAGATCCTGGGCAAGTCACTTAATCCTCCTGGCCTCAGTTTCCTTATCTGTCAAATAAATTGGAGAAGGAAAAGGCAAACCACTCCAGGTACTCTGCCAAGAAAACCTCCAGTGGGGTCAGGAAGAGTTGTTCCCAACTGAAAAATGGCTGAACAACAACAATGAAAGATATCCTTTAAGGACTGGTCCTGTAGTGTTCTGGGACTTCATGTAATATTGATGTAATGTTCTAGGATTTAATATCATCCATAAACAAGAAGAGTATCTTATGTATTAAAGAAGCTATTTGTTTAAACATTCTAGCTTTATGTACCTGGATTTATAAGCTCTTCAAGAGTGAGAATCCCATCTCCTCCTTTATCTTCCACAGCCTCCAGCCCAAGGCTAAACCCAAGAGCTCCATAAAACTCTCCTGAATGAAAGAAAGCAATTCCAGGCATCTGGCCCTTTGTTCGCCGGAAAGAAAGGGATAAAGACTAGCATTAGTCATAATCATAAGTGGAGGTGGTGGCCACCTGTGGAGAATCACATTAGCTTTATAGTTTTGTTTTGTTTTTTTAACCCTTACCTTCTGTCTTAGAACCAATACTGGTAGAAGAATGGTAAGGGCTAGGCAATAGAGATTAAGTGACTTGCCCAGGGTCACACAGCTTGGAAGGGTCTGAGCCCAGATATAGTTTTTGACTTGACATTATATCCTCAGGAACAGATTCATCTGGCTTAAGGTCTTGTCCCCCCCCCCCCCCCCCCCCCCGTTAGAATGTAAATCTACTTGAGAGAAGAATGACTTTATTATACTCTCCTTTTTACTTCTGTCCTCTTGAGGGAAGTTAAGTAAGTGGTAGAGTGAATAGTACTAGACTTGGAAATCAGGGAAACTTGAGTTTTAATCCTGCCTCAGACACTTACAAGCTATGTGATCCTAAGGAAGTCACTTAACCCGTCTGCCTTAGTTTCCTCATCTACAAAATGGGGATAATTAATAGCACCTGCCTCACAGGGTTGTTGTGAGGATGAAATTGGGTATTTTTAAGGGACTCGAAAACCTTAAATTTTGATATAAATGTACCTATTATTATTATTTTCTATACTTTCTCAGTTAATGCCTCTCCACTGGTTCAATTATTCTCCTAATGATGATTCCCACATCTATATAGACAGTTTCTCTTCTGAGCTCCAGATCTACATCTCCAATAGTCTATTGGACATTTCTAGCTAGATATCTCATGGGCATCTCAAACTCACTATGTCCAAAACAAAGACACAGTTTCTCTTCCCCCAAACTTATCCCTCATCATAATTTCCCTATTTCTATTGAAGAAACCACCACCCTTACAGTCCCTCTGAAGTCCAACTTCAGAGCCATCCTTGATTCTTTCCTGCCCCCCACCCCCAAATCCAATCAGTTGCCAAATCTTTTCAATTTTACCTTTACAACATCTCTGGAGAAGTCTCCAGTCTATCCTCTGCCCAGCTGCCAGACTGATATTCTTTTTTTCTTTTGTTTTTATTCAATGATATTTTCTTTTCCCCATTACATGTAATAACAATTTTCAACATGCATTTTCTGAAATTATAAGATCCAAATTCAAATTGATATTCTTAAACCACAGTTTAGAAGATGTCTTTCCTCAGTTCAAAATCTCAGTTACCTCTAAGAGCAAAAATAAAGTCTTCTGTTTGACATTCAAAGCCCTTTCCCATCTGGCTCTAGTCCTTTTTGTGCATTAGATGGCATAAAGACTGTTCCGTGTTCCAGGCAAACTTTTTTTTCCTTGTGCCAATATTCTATTTGCTAACACCTTCAAGATCCAATATAAAATCCTGTTTGTCATTCACAGCCCTTTATAGCCTGATTACACACTCACACACACACACACACCTTTCTAGTCTCACACCTTACACAGGTATACTCTCCAGGTCCCATGGATCCTTTAATCCTGTGACACCAGTCTCCTGGCTATTCTCTGAACAAGACAATCCATCTCCTAGTTCCATGCATTTTCTCTGGCTATCTCCCATTCCTCTTCCTCCTCTTCTCTCCCTTCTGGCTTCCTTCAAGTCCCGGGTAAAATCCCACCCTCTATAGGAAGCCTCTTAATTCTTATGGTCTTCCATAAAGCCCATATCAGATTCTTTGTTGCCTTGGGGAGAAGAGAAAGGGAGGGGGAGAATTGGGATTGCAAATTGCCAGAAAACAAATGTTAAAAATTGTTTCTACATGTAATTGAGGGGGGATATAATAAATTATTAGTGGGAGAAAAAATTCTTGTGTCTCCCCTCTGTTGATTATTTCCCATGTTTCCCATAGATTAGCTTGTTTGTACATAGTTGTCTGCATGTTGTCTCCCTCATTAGACAGTGAGTTATTTGAGACTAGAGACTGTCTTTTCCCTCTCTTTGAATCCCTAGAGCTTCATATTTCCTGGCAGATAGTCGATGCTTAAGTAACTGATTCCAAGGGCTACGTCTTTGTACGAGCTGTCCTCCATCCCTATAACACACTTCTTCCTCATCTCCAACTCACAGAATTCCTGGCACCCTTCAAGGATCAGCTCAAGTACCATCTACCATCTCCTCTCCATGAAGCCAATTATGATTCTCTCCCTACTGCCTACACCCAATTGCTAGTGCTTTTCTCCTAAAAATTACTTTGTATTTATCTTATATGTATTTTTATTGATTTAGCTATATTCATATTTCCCTAAGTAGAAGTTTCTTGTGGACAAGAACTATTTCTCTTTTCATAATTTTTTTAAAAAACCATTACCTTCCATCTTAGAATCAATACTAAGTATTGGTTTCAAGACAGAAGAGTAGTGAGGGCCAGCCAATGGGAGTTAAGTGACTTGCCCAGGGTCACACAGCTAGGAAGTGTCTGAGGCCAGATTTGAACCTAAAATCTCGTCTCTAGGCCTAGCTCTCCGTCCACTGAACTACTCAACTGCCTCACCATATATATATATATTTTTTTTTTTTTTTAAATCAACAAGAATTTATTTGGTCTCTATCTCATTTCCTGCCCCTTACCCCATGGAAAAGGTGGGAGGGGGTAGGGAATGAAGCTCTGTGAAAAAAAATGCAGAGGCAAACAAAACTTGTGTCCCACCTTCCATGTTCTTCCATGACTTTTCATTGTTAAGTCATGTGTCCATTGGGAAGATTATTATTGTTATTATAGTGGAACATGTTTCTTTTTTTTAAGTCGTGGTATCCTTAGTGCCTAATACTATGCCTGACACAGAGTAAATGCTTAATAATATTTATTATTATATGTAATATGTATTTTAATTTTCATATATAATTTAAAATTATATATAATAATAGATGGTTATTGTGTGAATGAATTGATTAAAGAGAACACACCTAGCTTTTTATAGCGAAGTTGATCCCCAAAACCTAGACACCAAAAGGCAAATTTTTGGCCTTGGAATCATGGAACAAATAAAACCACAAATCAGAACTGTGTAGCCCCCTTCAATTTTCAGAGAAAGTGGGGGGAAAGGAACAAGGAATGAGTAAGACACTCCATTTTTAGACCATACCATATATATAATTACTCATTCCATTTATCTTTGTCCAATACCAACTAGTGAATGTCCTATGGAACTGGACTGTGTCAATATTGACCTTTTCTCTATATATGAAACAGAAAACTTAAAGAAACTGCAGCTAAATGGAGCAAGGCTCCTAATTCTCATCACAGAAGTAAATGGAGTAATTGGCAGAGTTCATTTTCACAGGTGCAAAGGCAACAAGAAATACCGTGTTGTGGGAAAAATAATGATCACAAGTTTAAAAAAAAAAGAGCATGAAGATCACTAAAGTTTGATGTTAACATCTGTGTGGAGAATGAAGTAGAGAAATTTTCTGACAAACATGACAGAATCCTCGAAAGAAGGTCAACATCTCCCAGCATCAGTTTTGTTGTTATCATTGTTCAGTCTTGTCCAACTCTTTGTGATCCCATGGACCATACTATCTATGGGGTTTTCTTGGCAAAGAAACATGGAGTTGTTCACCATTACCTTCTCCAGTGGATTAAGACAAACTAAATGACTTGCCCAGGGTCACACAGTTATTAAGTGTCTGAGGCCAAATTTGAACTCAGGTCTTTCTGACCTGACTACAGGTCCAGGTCTCTGTTCACTAAGTCATCTGGCTGCCCCTCCAATATCAGTTACTTTAGTGCCAATGAGGAAAGTGGGGGTCAGGGGAGTTCAAGTGGAGAGAAACAGGGGCACAAAACCACACAGAAAAATATAATTCAAGATCAAGAAATAAAAGAGACTAAAATTTAAACCACATGCGCCATGTATACTTTCTTCAGGAAGAAATCTGGAAGTGTCTGGATGTGGCAAGTATGGAAAAACATCACCAAAAAAATAAATTTTAATTGACTGTGTCTTAACAGACAGGAAACAACTGGTTACCCACCTAGAAGTCATTTCAGAATTTACTATCTATTTATAGTCCCATCATGTGACTAGTTAAAGGTCAAAATCGATAGGAAATGAGAAGAAAGAAGAGTAAAAACAAGACATTGTATGTGATTCTGGCAGTTACAATCCATCCAAAATATTTAAACAAGAATCCCAAAATATGAGAAATAATCTAAGAAGAAAATGATGACCATCACGTGATTTACCATTTCTTGGAGAATGAGGAAAGACAATTGCCACAATAAGGATGGCCAAAGGAACCCCGTAGCCTCTTCAAACAGCAAGCATTCAACTTCCTTGCCAGGTGCAAAGACATGACATCCAAGATCAATAGTAGTTTGGAAGGTAAGCTTATTTGCAATAAAAAAATTATAGAGATAAATGCAAAATATTAACAGTAGTATTGCTACGGTAAAAAGCAATTGAGGAAGGGAAAGGCTCTCACAAAAAGCCTGGTATAAGATATGGCTAGACAGATCATCCTGAGAGCATTTGTAGATGAAACCAGAAGGAGAACAAAGAGATGTGAAATAAGAGATTTTCTGGCAGCTGTGTAAATAGTGATTTTCTCACTATTGATAATGATACATGATATGAAGATGTAGAAACAGTATTTAAGAAAACGAAAGCACAAAAAATAAGTGACCAAATGCATACAGCAGAATCCATTGGGAAGTGAGACAAGTCTGAAGGGACTCATGGACCAACTTGCAAGATTTTTTTACATAAGCAAAGATTCCAAGAAATGGAAAAGATCACAGACAGTACTTTAATCTTTAATGGCAACTAAAATAAAATTAATAACTACCAACCTATATGTTTAGAGTCTCATCTTTAGAAATATTTATTTTTTAATTTTTTTCCAGAGTACATGATGATACAATTTTTAATCATTGTTTTCTGACATTTTGCAATCAGTGTTCTCTTCCCACCCATCCTTCCCCCCTTCCCAAGACGGCCAGTAATATATGTTGTACATGTGTGATCAAAAAATATAGGGGGCAGCTGGGTGGCTCAGTGGATTGAGAGCCAGGTCTAGAGATGGGAGTTCCTGGGTTCAGATATGACCTCAGATACTTCCCAGCTGTGTGACCCTGGGCAAGTCACTTGACCCCCATTGCCTAGCCCTTACCATTCTTCTGCCTTGGAACCAATACACAGCATTGACTTCAAGACAGAAGGTTAAGGGTTAAAAAAATACATGTTTTCATGATCTGGATTGTATGAATCCTTAATAAAAATATGAAATGGGATAAAATGACTAATCTGGAAAAATCAGATTGCTTGCCATCTCAGGGAAGGAGGAAGAGAGGTAGGGAGAAAGGAAATTTGACTCAAAGATTTTTTTAAATGAAGGCTAAAATTTGTTTTTACATGTAATTTAGGGGAAATAAACTATTTTTATAAAAGAAATAAAGTATAAATTGGAATAGGCAAGTGGGTAACTTTCTATAGCAGATGCCGTTGTTTACAATCATAAGCTCAACTATGTAAAATAGGATCATAAAAGTTAAAGATGAACCACCCACCCTGCTCTGCAGAGTTGGGAGATTCTTGGTATGGAACACAAGATATACTGTCACATTTGGTTAATGTGTTGGTTGGTTTTCTTGAATTGGTCTGTCTTTCTTTTTTATTCTTTGTTATGAGTGATGTCACAAAGGATAGGAGGAAGGATTTATTTAGAAATTAAGATTATATAAAAAACAAAAGATGTCAAAAAAATTAAGCTAAAGTCAGGAAAAACCTTAGAAATCATCTGTTTCAACACCCTCATTTTACATATGAGGAAACTGAGGTCCAGAGAGGTTAAGAAATTTGCTAACATGTATGTAGAGAGTGAACAAGTAACATTGTCAGGGGCTGATCAGAGGCCCCTTGAATCCAAAACCATTGTTCACAACCCAATCACATCATGCTGCCTTAAATAAGAATTTAAAATCCTAGTGTGTTTATTATCTGTTGATTTTTTTAAAATAGCATTTGGCTGGGTAGAACAAAGTATAGCCACAAGAACCCTCTTCAAACACCATACCTTCTATGTATATGTATGTATGTATGTATGTATATATATATATATATATATATATTTGAAAAACGCTATCATAGACACATGGAGAGAATTTTCTTCTACTCAGAACACTGACATAATTTAAAGTATGAAACAGAAAAAGTCACCAAAGATTTTCATCAGTGCCATTACTTGTACAGATTAGATACAGAAATTCTGACATCCAAAATTGTTATTCAGTTGCTTTTCAGTCATGTCTGACTCTGCTTGACCCCATTTAAGATTTTCTTGGCAAAGATATTAGAACAGTTTGCCATTGCCTTCTCTAGCTCATTGTACAGATGAGGAAACTGAGGCAAACAGGGTTAAGTGATTTGCTCAGGGCCACACAACTAGTAAGTGTCTTGAGGTCAGATTTGAATTCAAGAAGATGAATCTTCCTGACTCCAGGTCTAGTACTCTATCCTCTGTGCCACCCACCTGTCCAGGCATCCAGAATCAACAGAGTCCAAATAAAAGGATTTCCCATCTATGTTGAAATTCTCAAAATGCTTCCAGTTGCAAATGACATGGAACTAATTTCATCAAGCCCTGAGGCACTATACAATCCCAGTTAAATTCATAATTATTCCCAAAAAATGAACCTAAAGATCTAAACTGGAAAAAACAGAGCTGATAAGATATATTTTTCATATTATAACTTGCAGATCAGCAGTCTTTTGAGTTTGTCCCTCAGATTATTAATAGATGGAGAGGGAGGGAGAAAGGAGAGAATGAGAGGGAGGGAGGGAGAGGGAGAGGGAGAGGGAGAGAGAGGGAGGGAGAGAGAAGGAGGGAGAGAGAGAGAAGGAGGGAGAGAGAGAGAAGGAGGGAGAGAGAGAGAGAGAAGGAGGGAGAGAGAGAGAAGGAGGGAGGGAGAGAGAGAGAAGGAGGGAGGGAGAGAGAGAGAAGGAGGGAGGGAGAGAGAGAGAAGGAGGGAGGGAGAGAGAGAGAAGGAGGGAGGGAGAGAGAGAGAAGGAGGGAGGGAGAGAGAGAGAAGGAGGGAGAGAAAGAAAAGAGAAGCAGAGGGTGGGAGGGAGGGAGGGAGGAAGAAAAGATTAGGAGAGGGTGTGGGGACAAGGGAGAGGGAGACAGAGAGAGGAGGAGAGAAAGAAGAGGAAGGGAGAGGGAGAAGGAGAGGGAGAGAAAGAGAGAGAGAGGAAGAGAGAATTGAGTAGATGAGTAGAGTAGGTAAGTAGATGGATGACTATAGATATAGATGTAGAGAAAGAGTTGGCAACAAACGGACAATAGAAATACTGGCAGATAGGACAGCAGATAACAAAACTGGGTCCAAAAATGAAGAGATTAGACTATTAGATGTATAACACTTAAGCAGCTTCCTAGTACTTTCAATTATCACATCTTCCTCCAAAACTTTTTTTTTTAACCCTTACTTTCTATAATACTGTGTACTGGTTCCAAGGCAGAAGAGTGGTAAGGGCTAGACAATGGGGGTCAAGTGACTTGCTCAGGGTCCCACCAAAACTCTTTTAAATTTCAGTATTCTTCTAGTGAAGTTATTTAACTTGAAACTAAAAGTGACACCACCCATTCCAAACAGTTCATTTATTGGGGGTGCAGAGCAATGTTTCTTTTTGTTATTTGGGGTTTTGTCCTGTGTGTGTGTGCATCCAAGTGTTTTCTCCCAAAAGATGAGTACCTGAGAGATTCCTAAAATGGGAATTTAAAAAATACATGAAAGAAAAATGACTTCCAAATGGCAAACTTCTTCATCCTTCAAATTTCTGCGCTGAAAACAGAAGCCATCTTCTCTTATACACCACAATCTGAGAATAATCCAAATTGCTATTGTCCCAAAGGCATTGGAGAACTATACTATGAATGTAAGCAGGCTAAAGATTATTACCAACAATAACTTTAGCACAGCAAATAATCATAAAATACATCATCAGAGATGTGCAAGACCAGAAGAGGAAATGGGTCAAGCATGCAGGTGAGATAGAGAGACAATAGCTTGGCTGCCCAAGTAATAGAACTATCCTTGAGATCATAAAAGAAACCAAGGAAAGCCTCTGTTGTGTGGGATGGATTCTCCTTGGAATCTTAAGGAAAAGCATGAATGAGAATTACCCATGATGGAAAAACCAGACAGGGTTGTAACTGGCACCACAAGAGGGCATACCCTACCATTGGGATCCCAGAGTGCCAATAAAGTGTTGAAGAAAGCAAATGTTTAACTCCTTTTCTGCAAGTGGGCTTGGGCAGAGAATTGAGAAAGAAATGGAAAAAGGCCCCAAGGCCACAGCAGAAGGGTTAGGAAGAATATTTTTAAAAGTAGCAGCCAGGGTTTGAGAAGACAAATCCCACCTCTCGTTGCTCTTCCAGAGACTTACCTTGAGGAAAGAGGCAAAGGATCTGACTTACCTGGTTTGGGGGCTGAGCTGCGGCTGGAAATCATGACAGGCTGGACTCTAACCACCTTCCAGTCCTGGATGGTGCCACATGTCTCTTGGGAACTCCCAGGGGCTTGACCACTGACCAAATGGTCCAGAAGAGGACTTGACTGCTGGGACCCATCTTCCCTGGTTCCACAAGGAATGTTACCCAAACCTTTTTCCTCTTCGAGGTCCAAAAGACTGGCCTGGCCTGGACCCTCCAGCATACTCAAGCTGCCCTCTTTGGACTCCATGGCTGGACACTTGTAGACTTCCTCAGGCTCAGGAAGCCCAAAGTCACCAGAATGAGATTTGCTCTCGCTGGGTCTGGTCCCTAAGGGCTGAGGCTGGAGCAACTGAGTGCCAAACATGATGCAGTCTCTTTGTCCTCTCTCTGGGAAAGCTAGTTTGGCACTTTTCACTGAAGGAGTGTCCCCTCTGGGTCCTGGGGCAGCCTATGTTTGTCCCTAGGAATGAGGCTCAGTCTCAGGCTTGGGCAGTATCTGATCAGAACCTCCAGGACAGATAGGAAATCACTTGGTCGCTTCCCTCGAGGGACTCCCTGCCCTGTGCTTCTACAGGGGAAGGCTGGGAAGGCTGTCGGGGCAAGGGCAGAGGTAGGCTTGAATTACTCCAAGGTAGGCTGTTCTTCTGGCCCTCCTTTCCTGATGGTGTCTCACGTCTTTGAGTCCTGGCTTCAAAATGAATTCACCTGTACTGGGAAAAAATGAGGGGAGAAAGGAATGTCAGCTATGAGCAAAAGACAAAGACTGTTACAGCTGGAAGGGCCTTAGTACATACAATTCCATCATTCTATAGATGGGATAAATCGAGGCTCAGAGTAAGAAAACTCAACCAAGTTCATACAAGGTCCTCGTTCTAAGTAATGACAGGATGAGGACTAGAAGTCAGCTTTCCTAACTCCTTCTCCAAGTCTCCTAAAAAGGGTCCCAATTCTTTAAAATGATCAGCCTCAAACCCAGGGGATCTTAACCCTTTTGTGTCTTGGATTCCTTTGGCAGTCTGGTGATGCCTATAGTTTGCCATGTTGGCAAATCTATGGCATGTGTACCAGAGGAGGCTGCTCCCCTTTCTCCTCTCTGAGGACATTTCTCTTATCACCTTCCCCTTTGCCTACCAGCCCAATGGGAGCTCCCTCTCCTATCTGGGGTAAGGGAGGGGGCAGGCTCCCATGCAGGATGAAGGTTGCAATTTGGGCACTCAGTCTCTAAAAGGTTCACCATCACTGCTAGAGACCCTCTTTCAGAATAATTCTTTACATACCTGCAGAAAATGCCATTTTTTCCCCATCAGGTTTCACAGACCCCACAAAGTCTATTCATAGCCCCTCTTAGTGGCCAGGAGAACTTCAGGTTATAAACTTAAAAAAAAAAAACCCTTACCTTCCATCTTGGAGTCAATACTGTGTATTGGTTCTAAGGTAGACGAGTGGTAAGGGCTAGGCAATGGGGGTCAAGTGACTTGCCCAGGGTCACACAGCTGGGAAGTGTCTGAGGCCAGATTTGAACCTAGGACCTCCCTTCTAGGCCTGCCTCTCAATCCACAGAGCCACCCAGCTGCCCCCAAGTTATAAACATTTATCCCTCCCTTCCATTTTCTCTCCACTCACATAGGTACCTCCCTAGTTCAGGCCCTTATCACCCTTCTCCTGGGCTACTGTACAAACTACCTCATTGGTTTCCTTATTTCCTCTCTCTCCCCTCTCCAAGATAATCTTCCTAAAGGTTAGATTTTCTGAGCGAGGACTCTAATGTGTGTTTGGCTCTACTAGTTTTGAAGGAAAAGGTCCTGGCATCCAGATGTGAATAGTTCTGTACCAGGAGAAGTCACTTTGGGGGAGAGACTAAGACCAATAAAGTATGAACTAATCAACATGGGCCCTCTAGGAGGCAGCCATCAAAGGGCAAGGAGTCAGGCCAGTTAGGTAACCCAGTGGGTAGAATTCCAGGTCTGGAATTGGGAGGTCTTGGGTTCAAATCTAGTCTCAGACACTTCCTAGTTCTGTGATTCTGGGCAAGGCACTTAACCCCCATTGCCTAGTCCTTACCACTCTTCTATCTTGAAAACAATACACAGTAATGATTCTAAGATGGAAGGTGAGGATTGAAAAAAAAAGAGCAAGGAGTCAGGGAGAAAGTGGTAGGGGAATATAATGGGGGGAAAAAAAGATTGGATAACTAAAGCTCTCAAGAGGAAGAAAGCTCAGTTAAAGACTTTAAGCTAAAACACAGGCTTAACCATATTACTCCCTAGCTCAAAGACCAGTAGTGGCACTCAACTATCTCTAGAATAAAATACAAACTCCTTAGATTGACATTTGAAATCCTTCTGGCTCTAGCCTACCTTTTAGACTTACTTCACATGACTCCTCTTCACGCCCTCTATGTTCTTGCCAAAGTGACCCCAGGTTAGGACTCCCCTGCTCTTACCCTTCCTTCCTTACATGTCTATTCCTGTCTGAGTAAAAGACTCTCCCTAAACATTATAGAAGTGGAGGACAAAAGATCACAAGATGTAACATTCCATGAAAGGAAAAAGGTTCACAAGAAGCTTGGTATAAGACTCTGCTAAGATAGAAAATCATTACCATGTAGTTTCACTTAACTTTTCAGGATTATTTTTTTCTTGGGCACGTTTAATGGTACCTTTGGTGAAATAATAATAATAATTAACATTTATATAGTACCTGCTATGTGCAAGGCACTGTGTACTAATGTGCACTAAGGACTTTACAAATATTCTCTCATTTGATCCTTACAATAGCCATGGGGTGTAGGTACTGTTATTATCCCCATTTTAAAGATGAGGCAACTGAGGCAAGTAGCAGTTAAGTGACTCTCCCAGAGTCAAATAGCGAGTAATTGTCAGAGGTCAGATTTGTATGTAATATGAAAAAATTATTAACAAAATAAAATTGTGACCAAGCAGGGATCAGGATTGAACTTAAAAAGGGAAAGAAGGAAGTGAAGGTTAATGTCAAAGGGACAGATAGGTAGCACAGTGGATAGAACACTAGGCCTAGAGCCAAGAGGACTTGGGTTCAAATATGACTTCAGACACTTCCTAGCTGTGTCACCTTGGGAAAGTCACTTAACTCCATTTACATAGAATTGATACTTAGACAGACAGGAAGAGAGGAAGGAAGGAAGGAAGGAAGGAAGGAAGGAAGGAAGGAAGGAAGGAAGGAAGGAAGGAAGGAAGGAAGGAAGGAAGGAAGGAAGGAAGGAAGGAAGGAAGGAAGGAAGGAAGGAAGGAAGGAAGGAAGGAAGGAAGGAAGGAAGGAAGGAAGGAAGGAAGGAAGGAAGGAAGGAAGGGAGGGAGGGAGGGAGGGAGGGAGGGAGGGAGGGAGGGAGGGAGGGAGGAAGGAAGGGAGGGAGGGAGGAAGGAAGGGAGGAAGTTAATGTCAAAGTAGATGCCTACCTTTATCCTTTCCATGTCTGAGTCTAGAGATCAGTTCTTTTACCTACCAAGGCCAGTGCTCAGGGTGTGCTAGGGACGTGGCCTTGGTCTCTGAGAAGAGCTGTTCTCTGACCTAGAGAGATTCTTGTAACTAGGCCAGGAAGATAAGAGCAAATCTGATCTCTGCAGAAAATCCATGCCAGCTGCAGAAGGGCCCATGTGTGAATGCCAAGGGTGACTAGCCCTAATGGATAGAGTATTGACAGCTGGTGAAATGAAGAAACCAGAACCTGGGAAGGGGAGTGGATACCTGTTGTGGTAAAGGGGGCTTTGGCTTAAATCTTACCATAGTTCTCTGTCTCTCTGGTAGCTCGCCCATTCCTTCTACTGAAGTTAATCAGCACTCCTGCTTGAGTAGTGTCAGTGATGCCCGTTACTACCCCCAACTCCACTGTGCACCCACATTCTCCTGAAGGCATCTTTCATTGTCCCACTAACTCATTTGGCCCTATCTCCTTTCCTGTCATGGATCCAACTAGAAATGGACTTTCAAGAGGTCAACTCTACAAAATATTCAATGTTGAGGGTGATACAAAAAGTACCAGAACCTCTTATCTAGAGAATTCTTAAATGAGTTATAGGAAAGAGCACTGGGTTTGGCAGGTCTAGATTTGAATTTCTAATCTATTACTTTCTTTCTTGAGCAGCTTGGTGGCAGTCAATAGAGCACTGTACCTGGAGTCAGGAAGACCCTTCTTCCTGAGTTCAAATCTGGCCTCAGACACTTACTAGTTTCGTGACCCTGGGCAAGTCATTTAATCCTGTTCCCCTCAGTTTACTTATCTCCAAAATGAGCTGGAGAAGGAAAAGGCAAATCCCTTCAGTACCTTTGCCAAGGAAACTCAAAATGGGGTCACAAAGAGTTGAACATGACTGAAACTACTGAAGAACAATAAAAACTTTCTATGTAACCTAGGATAAATCCACTTTTCTGGTTCTCTTTTTCCTTGCCCACAGTTTTTACATTTTTTACAAAAAATGAAGGGGTAGGCCTTGTCCCTTTCCAGCTCCAAGTCTATGATCCTATGGTCCAGATTTAATGGTAGCCCATGATGGTAGCTATTTTCTCAACTTCAAAATGGGCCCGGGAGATTGAACTAGATAGAATGTTCTCTAAGCTTTCTTCCAGCTCTGATTCCTTGATTCTCATTTTGTATCTTCTAAAAAATCAAGACCTTTCAGGATCACAGATTTAGGGATAAGAAGGGGTTATAACTACCATACCAATCCTCGTTATAACTACCATACCAATCCTCTCACTTTACAATTTGAGAAACTCAGGCCTAGAAAACAGAAGTGATAAAGATTGTAAATATCAGAGAAAATCTGGTTCCCTGAATTCCAAATCTCATGTTTTTTCATATTCATTTCAAATTACCAAGCTAATTTGGGGGGGGAGGGCTGAAATCCAAAGATCTAGGGATTCAGACCAAGCCAGGGCTGCTCCCTGCTTCAAAAAGTCCAGATAATCTTTTCTAGCCTGGCTTCATCTTCGCCTGGCAGGAGGAGATGGAGGAAGAGGGGCCCAGAGGAAGGGGATTGCTCCTCTCTCCCTCTTTCCCTCTCTGTGGGCGGCTTCCCTTCTATTCCTGCTTCTGTGTTGCTGTATTTGACATGACCCTGGTTTCCAGGAAAGGAGAAAAAGGCGGAAAAATAAAGTTAACTTTCCTCCACCCACACAAATATTTTTGGCTGGTGCAACCTTCCTACTGCCAATCTGGGAAGGAGAGGATAGCTAACAACAGAATCACCATTCAGATCCCCCTTCCCAAAGAACTGCTGTCTTATTGCCAGTATAGGTAGAGTCTGGACACCCTAAAATCAAAGATGTTGTTCCACAGCTACCCTTAGGGGACCCCTTCATCCAGCCACACAGTTCCTGGAGCCTGCCTGGAAATTGGCTGCCTATCAGGCCTCAAAGGCCTCAAATGTGGGGGCAATATCTAATTCTCACAGAAGCTAAGAACACTGATACTCATGGAACCCAGGAAGATAGATTTGATCCATGCCAGGGATGAGGACTGTGGAATCAGAAGCAAATCAGAAGCAGTTGGTAGCAATGTAGATAGAGCACTGGGCCTGAAGTCAAGAAGACTTGAATTCCAATATGGCCTCAGCGGGTACTCAGGAGCTGTGTGACCCTAGATAAATCACTTAACTATGTCTACCTCAGTTTTCTAATCTGTAAAATGAAGCTCATAATAACATCTAACTCCCCATATTGTTGTGAGAAATAAATGAGATATTCGTAAAGCACTTTATAAACTTTAAGGACTATATAAATGATAGCAATTATTGTTTTGGGATCAGGAGAAATCCCCTAGAAGCAAAGGGTATGTGGATGTGCTTAGAAATAAATGCATGCATTCATTCATTTATTCATTCTACAAACATTTATTGCCTGCCAAATATGTGCAAAACGCTATATTAGACACTAGGAAATACAGAGATCAGTAAGATATAGTACTTGCCCTGAAAAAGCTCCCAGTCTAGTTGGTTAGATAAACCATAAGAAAAGGGCAAAGCACTATTAATTCAGGAAAAGGAGGGATCCACTCCTGCTTGATGCAAAAGGGAAAAGTAAGAGGTCAGGAAGAGGGTAATCAGAGAAATCTGATTGGTAAATTGGTAAAATATGCCTTAGAAATCATCTGATTCAATTCCCTAATTTTACAGAGGAAGAAACTGAGGCTCAGAGAAGTAGGACTTTGAAATTGCTTGACTTGCCTAAGATTACACAAATAAGTAACTAACAGAGCCAAGATTTAAACTCAGGTTCTCTAATTCCCAATCCAGGGCTTGTCCTACTACAAATGATTCCTTATGGCATATGCACTCATCCATAAAATGAGAGGGTTAGATCCGATGCTCTCTCAGTTCTGTCATATGATCCTCTGACTCCAGTGAAATAAGACTTCTGGAGGAGGTGGCATTTGATTTGGCTCTTGAAGAATGAGTAAAATTTAGGCAAATGAAGAGAATGAGAAAGAACACTAGGTAGGGGGAATAGAATGGCAAAGGCAGTGTGGTCAAAATTTGGTTCATTCTTAGGAAACAGTAGGGATTCCAGATTGACTGTACAGGGAAAGCAGGAGTTGGAATAACCTTTTCTAGTGTACATAGTATGAGGAAAAATAGTGAGGAGAGTGATCTCCATTCTTCACGTGGGATGGGAGTTAATCTTGATCTGGATTTAACAGTCCCAGCTGGCTTCCACATTCCCAGATTAGTTTACATTTGACTAGGTCCTTCTGTTGTTTAGTCATTTCAGTAGTCTGACTCTTCAAGGCCTCATTTGGAGCTTTCATGGCAAAGATACTAGAGTAGTTTGCCATTTCCTTCTCCAGCTCATTTTTTTTTACAGATTACACTTTACATTTAAAGATTACATTTTACAAATGAGGGACTAAGGCAAATAAGGTCAAGTGACTTGGCCAGGGTCACACAGCTAGTACTTGTCTGAGACTGGATTTGAACTCTCAAAGATGAGTTGCCCTGATTTCAAATTCAGTGTTCTACCCATTGCACCACCTAGCTACCCATAGAAAAATAATAATAATAAAAATTTTTATTGGCAAAGATACTAGAATAGTTTGCCATTTCTTTCTCTGAGTCATTTTATAGGTGAGGAAACTGAGGCAAATAGGGTTAAGTGACTTGATATAAGTGTCTGAGATCAGATTTGAACTCATGAAGATGAGTCTTCCTGACTCCAGGCCCAGTATATTATCCACTGTGCCACCTAGCTGCCCTTCTGGTAGGTCCTTAAAGGTCTTATCTCTTGTGTTGCATTGATGACTTCCAAATGTATGACAAGCTTCCCTGGATTTTCCAAGATGGAAAGTATGCCTTCTCCTTTAGAGAACTCTAATCATGAAAAGGAGTCATATATTTGAGGTTTCAGAAAAGAAGGACATTTTTGTTGTTGTTAAAACAAGTAAAGAGTTTAGAGTGAAGAGATCACTATCTCTAGAGTCAGAGAACCTAGGCTCCAAACTCCCTCTCCTGTGCTTACTGCCTATGGGACCTTGGGTAATTCCAACTCCCTGACCTTCAGTTTCCTTTTCTGTAAAGAAAATAAGAGATTTAGGCAAGACGGTGTCTGAGATCCTTTCCAACTCTAAACATATAATCCTAGGATCATCCTCAGATTTGGGCTATATCACAAATAAAATAGACTTCCTGCTAAGCCAGGATGAGAGACTCAAAGAATATCATACACACACACACACACACACACACACACACACACACACACACACACACACACACAAGACCAGAATAAGAGACTGAGGACGTTTATTCAAGAAAAGAGAAGATTTAGGCAGAACATGTTCTCTGTCTTCAAATGTTCAGAAGGCTGTTGGAAGAGGAATTCAACTTGTTTTTCCTTAGAAGGCAGAATCAATCAACAGGAATAAGGTACGGGGAGAAAGATTCTGCTCAAAATAAGGAAGAACTTCCTAGTTCAGAACACTGTCAAACAACAGAATAGATTGACTCACAGGGTGATGAGTTCCATATTGCTGAAGGTGTTCAAGCAGAAGCTGGATGACTCCTAGCTGTTGCTAGTACCACAAAGCACACTTCTTTGAGTAGGAGTTTAGACTAGATGACCCCTGAGGTTCCCCCTAATAATTTTAGAATCTTATGATATAGAGGCTGCTAGGTGGGGCTGTGGATAGAGTGTCAGGCCTGAATTTAGAAAGATTCATCATCCTGAGTTCAAATTAAGACACTTAATAAATATGTGACCCTGGGCAACTCACTTAACCCTGTTGGATTCAGTTTCCTCAACTCTAAAATGAGCTGGATAAAGAAATGGCAAACCACCCTATTATCTTTGCCAAAAAACAAAACCAAAATCAATTGGAGTCCTGAAATCAGATGCAACTGAAATGACTGAACAAGAAGAAAAAAGAGAGAGAGGTCTCAGAGACCTCGTTCCAGACCTAGATTCTCTATCTCCTTTTTGCATCTATGGTTGCCCAATCTGTAACTATTTGTTTATTTCTTTGTTCTTACCCATAGCATCCACTACCCATGTGAAAGAGTTTCTGCTGTCCTCGGGAAGATGGATCCAGACATGTTTTCTCTGAGAGAAGCTTAATACCATGAAGGAGACAGAAAATAAGGAGAGGTTCTGATGATTCCCAAGGCCATGGCCATGAAGAAGAGTCCTCAAGCCTTCAGAGGCAAGCGACAGCCTGGGCCCAGAATTTTTTTTCAACTAGGAATTTTAAATGAGCTCACTGAGAGAACGGTACTCATAACAAGTCCCCTTCATGTAAAGGAGTCACCAACATTAGAGCCAGAAGGACCTTAGAGCATAGAACAAAGAATGTAGTATAAGAGACCTAGGAACTTAGATATCTTTTGGCCTTCATTTTAAAGAGGCAGATGCTAAGTAAGACCAAAGGGAGGAAATGACTTGCCCAAGATTATTCAGAAAAACTAGTGGCAAAGCCAGGATGAGGTCAGATATGTCCTGAGTCCAAGGCCAGTGCGTTCTCCACCCTACCAACAGCCAGGAGGCAGCTAGCCACCTGGAGTTTGTCTGTTCCTCACTGACTGTCCATCTCCTGTCCTCATCCCCCTACTGTATGGCAGAGTGACCCAGTCTGGCACACTTCAGGCCAACGCATCCTTCAAAAGCAGCTCCCTGTTTTCCTCTATCTAGTCTTGTTTTGACTTCTTTTCTCTACATCTTTTCTTTCTTTCCCCTTAACTTTCTCTTCTCCAATAAATGGGGGGGGGGGGCAATAACTGCTTTTCTCCTAGGTGGAAAAGGCACTATGGTAAAAGGAACCCTGAACTTAGATTCTGAAGTTCTGAATAACTCCCTCATTGAGTAGCTGCATGAGGCAAGTCACTTACTCTCATAGAAGATACTTTTATTTGCACTCTTTTCCTCCCAGGATGGTTGTGAGAAAAATCCTTTATGAACTTTGTAGTTTATTATTAGTAGACCCAGGTAATAAACCTGATAAACTAAATCACTGAGTCATTCCTTGCTCGGTACCTTGACTTCTTTCACCTTAGCTCAGCATCTCCATCCCTTCTTCCAGTTTAAGAGGACGGGGCTACTTGCTCTTAGATACTTCTCCAATGTCCCTCAGGGGTTTCCCCCTTCAGTCATCATCTCTTCTCTCGCTCTCTTTTTCGGTCTTGCTTTATCCACTGGCTCCTTTCCTACTACCTTTAAATATAGCAAGAACTCCCCTATTCCTTCAAAAACAACAAAAACAGCCTTTACTTGATCCTGCCATCCCCTCTGGATATCTTCCTATATCTCTCCTCCTTTTCACAGCCAAACTCTTAGAGAAAATTTGTCTATACTCACCATCTCCACTCACCATCCCTTCACTTCTCAACCCTTGCAATCTGATTTCCAAAGCCATTATTCAACTAGCACTGTTTTTTCCAGGGCCACAAGTGATTTCCTTATTGAGAAACCTGGTACCTTTTTCTCAGATCCTAACCTTGACTTGTCTGCAGCATATCACACTATTGACCACCCCTTTCCTCCTGGAGACTCTCTCCTCCCTGGGTTTTTGCAAAACTTCCCTCACTTCCTACCTGTGGAATCCATCTTTTTTATCTCCTTTGCAAGTATTATCATCCATGTATTCCTATGCTTTGATACTCCAGGACTCTTCTCTTTATATTGTTTTAACATCTCTGAATCTTTGATGCTCCCTTTGAGGCTCATGCCAAGAACCTTTAAGCATCCTTTTCTGATTCTCCTAACCCTAAGTGCCTTCTTGCTATCTTATTTTGCATCTGTTGTGAATTTATTTATCTGTGAACACATATTCTCCAATAGAACCTAAGCTCCTTGAGGATAGACATTCGCTCATTTTTCTATTAAAAAAAATCCTTATCTTCTGTCTTAGAATGAATTTTAAGACAGAAGAGCAGAAAAGGCTAGGCAATGGAGATTAAATGACTCACACAGCTAAGGATGTGTCTAAGCTCAAATTTGAATCCAGATCCTCCCAACTCCAGGTGTGGCAATCTATCCACTGTGTGAGTAACTTCCCCCCATTTTTCCATTTGTATCCTCATCACTTAGCACAGGAAACAATTAAGAAATACTTGTTCCATGGATATCTCTAGTGTCTAGCACACAGTCCCTTGTTCCCAGTGGCCCGGATGATGCTGATGGGTGAATGGATGAATCAATGAATGAATGAGAGAATGTTGTCCCTGTAGTGAGTCTGGGTTCATTAAGTGACTTAGACTAGAAGCCTCTCTGGGATTCAGTGGGCAGTGAGAATTGACCTAAGACACCAGGTTGGGTTAAAGACAGCTCAAAGAGAGACCCTGTCCTGGGTTTCTCCACCAGAGAAGGGAAGTAAGAGCAGAGCCTCTGGAAACAGGATTGCATGGTTGATAAGGAAGTGAGCAGTACACACTGCACCTCCGAGGCATTTAACAAACATTTGATGAATGAATGTACCAACAAGAGAGCAGATGTTCTCTCCTGGGATATGACAACGCAGGACAGGTTGTGACATCAGCAGCTAGTCGCCCCTACAATTGATCTGCTCATGAAGTCACTTACAGCCAGGGCAGAGCCACCAGCTGCCGGTCGATTCAGGACTGGTTCCAAGTGGATTTGTTGCATCCAACCTGTTCATGAAGCTTCCAAACCCTCCCCTCCCAGTGTCTATTTCTGCCTAGCCAGATTTATAAATATGCAGGCCATGGAACTGGCTTCTGGAGAAAAAAAAATAAAGAACATGAAGTCATGGCTATAAATACCGCACCGAGCCCTGGGTAGGGGATGCCCCCATGAGGCTCCAGGGAGCAGTTACAAGCCAGAACAAAAGTCCAGAGAAAATCCTTATCTCCAGTCCAGGGCAAATCAACCCCTCTCTCCTAGCATCCAAAACCAAGCCAATCCCTGATTCTGGGCAACTTGGAGACTAGTTTTCATATTACCCCACCTGTTGTTTTTTTTTTAAGACAGTCATGGAGTATCACAGCTGGGATGGGGAGAACGTTGGAAAAAAGAACTCAAAGAATGTTAAGAACCAGAAAGGACCTTAGAAAATAGAATAATGGAGCTGGAAAGGACCTTAGAGATCAGCTGGTGCCATCTCCTTATTTTTTAGAGAAGGAAACTGAGTATCTAAAAAAGGGAGCGTAGGGCAGCTAGGTGACTCTCAGAGTCAGACCTAGAGCAGGGAGGTCCTGGGTTCAAATGTGACACTTCCTAGTTGTGTGACCCTAGGCAAGTCACTTAACCCCCATTGCCTAGCCCTTACCACTCTTCTGCCTTGGAATCAATATACAGTATTGATTCTAAGACAAAAAGTAAAGGTTTAAAAAAATAGCTTAAAAAAAGTGAAATTATTAGAATCAAAGATCCTAAACTAGAAGGCAGGAAATAAGCATTTATTAAGCACCTACTGGATACCAAACACTTTACAAATATCTTTCATGTCTTTATCTGCCCTGTTTTTGAGGGTAGCTAGGGGATGTTACATAGATAGAATACTGAGCCTAAAATCAGAAAGATCTGAGTTTAAATCTGGCCTCAGATACTTTCTAGCTGTGTGACCCTGGGCAAGTCATTTAAGGGCTACCTCAGTTTATCCACTGTAAAATAAGGATAATAATAGCACCTATCTCCTAGGGTTGTTTTAAGGATCAAATGATATAATAATTGTAAAGCACTTCAAATAGTTCCTGATATCTAGTAAACTCTAGATAAATACTATTATCATCATATTATTTTATCTTTTCTTCAAACCCTTACCTTCTTTTTAGAATCTAAGTATTGTTTCTAAGGCAGAAGAGCAATTAGGGTTAAGTGAACTTGCCCAGGGTCACCCAGATAGGAAAAGACTAGATTTGAACCCAAGATGCTTTCCCTCCCCACATCTCCAGCCCTGGCACTCTGCCCACTGAGCTACCCCAACTGCTCCTCATTTGATCTTTATAACAACTTTGGGAGGCAGGTGCTATTATCATCTCCATTTTACAATTGAGGAAACTGAGGTAGATGAAAATTAAGTGACTTTCCCAGAATCACAAAACTAGAAAGTGTCTGAAGTGCCAAGCCCTTCAGAGATCAGGAAGATGAGAACTGAGAACAGGTCCTTCAGTTAGGTGATTAAAGGGTGACTAGAGAGAGAAGGAGAGAATGGAAGCCAGACAGTGGAGGATTGGAATGACCGATGGGAAGGAAGAGTCACACAAGTCAGCTTGAGTCTCTTCTGGGAAACATGGAAGTGAAAGAAAAATGAGAGATGTCACTGACTCACTGTGTGATAACACTTTACATTTCTGGATCCCAGTTCTACCTTCTAAAAAATGATGAGGTTGAACTAAATAATCACTAAGGTTTTTTTTCTGACACCAATATCCTTTGTTCTTTGCCCTAAGATCTCTTCCAGCTGGGAATCCTATGATTCCAAGTCACTCCCATTCTCTGGGCCTCAGTGTCCCCATCTATAAAATAAAGTGACTGCACCAGATGATTTCCAAGGGCTGCTCCCAATTCTAATTAATGCCTTTTGGATACAGAACACAGTGTGTCATTGCCTGAAATAGATGACTTAGCCCATGGAGTAGCAGTGTGCAGGAAAAACATTTTTTCTAGATTGGGGAGACCACAGTGAGCACACTTGCAGACAGAGTAGAAGGAGAGAGATTTAGGTTTTTTAGCAGTTTATTAGGCAGTGGTGTTCAAGGATGTTAAAGTCATTAAAAAAAAAAAAAGGCTTTTATATTTGGTGACCAGGAGTTCACTACTAACTCCAGAGAGAGTAATAGTTTGAGTTGATCCAAAAGAAAAGTCTGGGTGGGTTCTTGAGCAATGTGGTCTAGACAAAAGAGCCCTAAACTTAAAAGTTAAGAGACCTAGGGCTTAATCTTTTCTCACTTAGCTGTGTGACCCTTAGAAAGTCATTTTCCCTCTCTAAGGTTCCATTTTCTCCCCAGTAAAAAGGGGCTAATGATAACTGCACTGATTACCTGATACTGGGAAGAAAGAACTTTTGTGAACCTTCAAGAATACTAGGAAGAAAGGTCACCTAGGTGGCTCAGGGGATAGCATACCAGGCTTGGCCTCAGGAGGATCTGGCTTCAAATCTGGCCTCAGATACTTCCTAGCTGTATTGACTTTGGGCAAACTACAACCCCACTTGCCTAAAAGCACTTGTTGCTCTTCTGTCTTAGAACTGATACTAAGACAGAATGTAAGGGTTAAAAAAAAAAGAATTCAGAAAGAGAAGCTGTTATTATTGAGCAGATTTTGACATGTTCCAAAACCATTTAGACACAGGTCCTCAAGGAACTTATAAATTTTATGGAGTTGTTTTCCAGCTTCAGAGAATCAATGAAGTCACCAGGTCTCCCTGCATCCTGAAACCCCCAAATTCCTGTGTCTGTACATCTTTTTATGACCCTGCTCTCATCCTGCTGGCACAAAGCATGTTCCGTTGCAATGCTCAATGTTTGGGGAGTCGAAGGTCCAGAATTTGAATCATGACTTTGTTACTGGCTACCTGTGTGATTTTAGGCAAGCTGGCTAACCTCTCTTGGCTCTTAGTTTCCTCATCTCTAAAAGGAAAGGGTTGGATAAGTGACCTCAAAGGTCCCTTTCATCTTCAGATCTATGATCCCATGGCTTCTTCTTCCACCAAACCACACTGGTGGCTCTTACTCTCCCCAAATCCCAGGAACCCCTCCTCTACCAGCAGCTTTTGCCAATTGGTCTTTGCCTTGCTGCCTGCCTCCCCTAGAATCCATTTCGACCTTGCTATTTGGTATCCAAAGCACACTAAGAATTTGGGGTGCTCCATGAATTCTTGTTGAATTGAATTGAACTGATCTAAAACAAATCTAATCCAGTTCCTGGGGTGGATGAGATAAGTTCAGCTAAGTGCTACTGTCCAGGCTCCACCCAGGGCCACTCTATCCCCTTTACCCACTTCCAGTTACACCCTATTCCAGAAGGGAAATCTACTCACATCCATTCCTTTCCCAAGACTATTCAGGGACTGGCTGTAACCCACAGATGGAGGTTGGCCCATATCCCTGGAAAGGAGCCAATGGGAGTGGAGATCTGGTTCCTGAGGTGGGATGGAGCCTGGGGGAGGGGCTCTTGGTTCTGTCCCAGAGAGGCTCCTGGAGGGACCCAGTTAAAAGACCAAGGAAGCCTCCTGGACTTAGGTCCTCCTGGCTAATAACAGCAAGGGAGCGGCTGCAAAAGCCACCAAAAGGTGGAAGGGAAGTACACCAGGCAAGGAAAGAAACTGTGCCAGTGGCTGTCTGTGGGAGCTGTTGTTTGATAGATGGCAGGGAGGCAGATCAAGGGAGGAGAGATGCATGGTCCGCACATGGAGGTGAAAGTGGAAGGGTACATGAGGGATTGTGTGTGTAACACAGTTGTGAGACTGCGGGGAAGAGGGGTAGGTTTGGAAGAGAAACAGAAACAGGCAAAGAATCCATGCCCTTCCCTCTCCCCTCTCTTGCCACCCTCTTCCCTCCTCCCCAAGTTTGGCTCTAGTCCTGGATCCGCCCCAAACTCTCCATGTGGCCATGGCCAAGTCATTTCCCCAGTCTGGGCCCTCCTGTTCCTATTCCGGATGGAGAGGCTTGGACTAGACTGAATCATAGGATTTTATAGCTGGAAGGAGCCATAAAGATCAACTAATCCTGCCAGTCCAGGCTCTTTCCACTAGACCTTTCTTGTCTTCCAACTCTAAGATGCTGTGAGTCAAAAGCCACACACACAGAGGGCCTGTGTGAGGAGGTGGGTCGGACTTGCTGTGTGTGTGCGTGCGCGTCTGTCTGCAGAGCTGCCTGGGAATTGCCCCCCCTTCGGGGTGGGGGGCAGGGGGATGGGCAGACCTCTCAGCCAGACCAAACAGCTCAAGCCCCGGGCTTCTCTTCCAATTCTGTTTGCTTTATTCTCCTCCTTTCCTGTTCTCCGTTAACCCCTTCTCTGCTTCCCATCGGAGGAAGCCTTAGTGAAGGAGGACCAGCTAGCGAGGGGAGAAAGATAGAAGAAAGGGGAAGCCCTTCTCTTTCCCCACAAAGCCTCTTGCGATGCCCAACTCCCAGCCATCCCCTTTGCCACCACTTCCACCCGCTCTTGCCAACTGCTCCGTCCTTTGCTGACTCTCTTTGGGCACGCCCTTAAAGAGTCATTTGGAGAGTCTTGCCTTAGCCTGGCCTTCATTCAACAAGCAGTTATGACATACCTACTATGTGCAGGTTGTTGTATTAGATGCTAAGGGAGACACAGGTTTGGCTGGGATACGGTAGCCCTAATGGAGCCCTAATGGAACCTGAAGAAGACTGGTGTCAATATGGGGAATCACAGAATGCTTCGTGGAAGAGGCAGCATTTTATTTGGACTTGCAACAAATGGACAGGAACTCAACAGGTAAAGAAGGAAAAGGAGAGCATTCCAGGCACAGGGACAAGGCGTCCCCTCTGAGCAAAGGAGCAGGGCAGGGGCGGCCTGGGCCACAGAGCTCCTGGAGCACGGAGAGTCCTTGTCCTCAGGGATCTTACAGTCTTATGGTCAAAGCCATCTGGTTAGTACAGGGTTAGTACACACACACATACTCACTTCAACAGGGGCAGGAAGGTGGAATGGGTGGAACCCTAGATTTCGCGTCAGGCAACCTGGACTTAAGATCCCATACCCAGAAAACACTGGTATAATCTCTATCAGACTGTTTACCACCTTGGGGAGGGAGGAGGAGGAAGGGAGAGAGGGAGAGAATTTGAATCATAAAATGTAAGAAAACAATTGTCAAAAATTGTCTCTCCATATAATCAGGGGGAAAAAAGAGAAAGATCTTATTCCTCCAGAAACTAGGTTAAGTCCCACATTGGTACAGTAGGAAGAAATAGAGAATTTGGGGTCAGAACAGCTGGTTTTGAATCCAGGCTCTGCCACTTACAACTGTGTGACCCTGGCTTCTTTTATTCTGCATTCAGCTTCCAAAAGGATTTTCCTAAAATGCTAGCCTCCCCAATAAGGTCCAGTGGCCCCCTATTACATCTAAGG
Organism: Monodelphis domestica; assembly: GCF_027887165.1. Lineage (NCBI taxonomy): Eukaryota > Metazoa > Chordata > Mammalia > Didelphimorphia > Didelphidae > Monodelphis > Monodelphis domestica. The sequence goes on from NC_077227.1 coordinate 350,278,173, forward strand.
CAAAACACCAAGTCCTATGTTAGGCATTTAAATCCCTCTCCAACCTGGTGCCTTCCTACCTTTCCACTCATCTTATTCCTTATTTTCCTCCATAGATTATTTGCTTCTGCCCCCTCTTCCCCCAAATGCTACACTCCAGACCCCAACTCTGTACCTTTGTACTGTCTGTCTCCTGTGCCTCTTAGCTTCCCTGTCATACTTTCAGATTCAGCTCAAATCTTACTTTTTTTTTTAAACCCCCACCTTCTGTCTCAGAATCAATACTTGGTATTGGTTCCAAAGCAAGAGTGGTAAGGGGTAGGCAATGGGGGTTAAGCGACTTGCCCAGAGTCACACAACTAGGAAGTGTATGAGGCTACATTTGAACTCAGGACTTCCCATCTCTAGGCCTGGCTCTCAATCCACTGAGCCACCCAGCTGTCTCCTCAAATCTTACTTTCTACAAGAGGCCTTTCCCAGTCCTTCCATTTGCTAATGCTTTTACCCCTAAAAGTACATCCCATGTACTCTGGATATATCTTCTACGTGGTTCAGTCAGGTACGACATTCTATGACCCCAAAGATAGTAGAGCAGTTTACCAATTCCTTCTCCAGCTCACTTTACAGATGAGGAAACTGAGGCAAACAGAGTTAAGTGACTTGCCTGGGGTCACACAGTGTCTGAGGCCAGATCTGCACTCAGGAAGTAGACTAGCTGCCCCTCTCTCTTGCATACACTTAGTTATTTACATGCCATCTCACCCATTTGAAGGTGGGTTTTTTGATGGCAGGACAGAGGGGTTTGGGGATTTCTTTGTACCCCCAGCATGTAACCCAATGCTTGGAACACAGTAAGAGCTTAATAACCTTTTATTAAGAGTTATTAATAACTCACTATTAACTCTTTATTAACTATTTGTCTTCCATTTCTTCATCTATAAAATGAGGTTAGATTAAACGATCTCTATGATCTCTTCTATCTCTAAAATCTTCTGATTTTAATCAAAATGACCCTGTCTGGGGTCATTTGGGGGACAAACCACTTCACCTTTCATCTTCTTTCCTCATTTCCAAAATAGAAATAATGATCTCCCCTTCTTCCCACCCCTCTGGGAAAGTGCTTTGGAAACTATAAAAACTTCGTGGACAAAGCCCAGAGCTTCGGTCATGAGACTGTTGAATCTCAGAGCTCGTTTAGCCCAGCCCTCTCCCTGAGCATCAAAGGAACCAGGATAGCTGGGCTTCAGATCCTGACTCGCCACGCTCTGTGGAACGAGTGGCTGAATTGTCTATTTGCCTATCTGTAAAGCAGGAATGATATTTGCTTTCTATCTATAGCACAAGACCGTTGTTGAAGCAAACGTCACCAACATTTCATTGAGTGACTCTGGGGTACCACCCTGAGGGTGCAAAGGCAAACCAAGCCTCCCCCGTCTCCTTCCCGGAGGAGTTCTGCAAAAGTGCAGCATCCACTTCATCTCCGGACACAGCCCCAATCCGATGACATTAAATGCTGAAAGACTGCCCCACTTCTGTCTAAGTGGCATCCAGCGGCCTTGGGGATCATTTGAAATGCACATGGCACATCACAGAGCTAATGAGGCTAGAGCCAAAGGGCGCCAGTAAGCTTTGCTCCTTTCCCTGGGCATGGACTGCGCCCTTACCCCGGGCCAGCTGCCTCACATGCATGTGCTCTCTGGCCCAGGGCAGACTGAGTGGGCAGAAATGGCTCTGTGTGATATTGCAATACAGAGCTCAAAGCTCTCATGTGACAGGATTCGAGGGGACATGATTGGGGACGTAGACTCTCAATGATCACACTAGTGCAAACGCCAACAACATGGAAACAGGGTCTGATCAAGAACACAAGTAATACCCAGTGGAATTGCACATCGGCTACAGGAAGGAGCGGGGGGAGGGGAGGGGAAGACTATGATTCTTGTAACCAAGGAATAATGTTCTAAATTGACTAAATAAATTAATTTAAATTAAAAAAAAAAGCTCTGATGTGAGCGAGAATAGGGTCTGAAGTGTCTTATTGAAATCTACATGCTTGATTAAAATGGGCACATATAGCTAGGTCTGGATTAGTGCAAATAAAGTCCCTGGGAGTGCTCCCATTGTTTGATTTTGCACTGCGTATTTCCATTGGGCTGAAACTAATGACCAGATTTTACATCACAGCTTTGAATGCTGTGAAGGTGAATCCATGCAACCACTTCAGGAAAATTTATTATTGACATTAATCAGGATCTAACTATACCCTTGGTATAAGAACTTAATAATAATATCAAAATAGAAAGAGGGGAGACAACTAGCTGGCTCAGTGGATTGAGAGCCAGGCCTGGAGATAGGAGGTCCTAGGTTCAAATATGGCCTCAGATACTTCCTAGCTGTGTGACCCTGGATAAGTCACTTAACCCCCATTTCCTAGCCCTTACCACGCTTCTACCTTGGTACCAATGTATTGATTCTAATATGGAAGGTAAGGGTTAAAAAAAAAAAATCTAATCAGGTGGACAGCTAGGTGGCTCAGTGGATTGAGAACTAGACCTATAGACAGGAGGTCCTGGGTTCAAATTTGACCTCGGATACTTCCTAGCTGTGTGACTCTGGGCAAGTCACTTAATCCCATTGCCTAGCCCTTACTGTTCTTCTGCCTTGGAACCAATACATCATATTGCTTTTAAGATGAAAGGCAAGGGTTTTAAAAGAAAAATAAACAGGGGGGCAGCTGGGTAGCTCAGTGGATTGAGAGCCAAGTCTAGAGACAGGAGGTCCTAGGTTCAAATCTGGCCTCAGCCACTTCCTAGCTGTGTGACTCTGGGCAAGTCACTTGACCCCCATTGCCTAGCCCTTACCACTCTTCTGCCTTGGAGTCAATACACAGTATTGACTCAAAGATGGAAGGTAAGGGTTTAAAAAAAAAGAAAGAAAGAAAAATAAACAGAAAAAAAAACCCTCTACCATGGGCAGCTAAGTGGCACAGAGATCAGTGTCAGGGAGACTCATCTGAGTTCAAATCTGTCCTCAGACACTTAGCAGTGGTGCGACCCTGGGCAAGTCACTGATTCTTGTTTGCCTCTGTTTCCTCATCTGTAAAAGGAGCTGGAGAAGAAAATGGCAAACCGCTCCAGTATCTTTGCCAAGAAAACCCCAAATGGGGTCAAGAAGAGTGAGACACAACTGAAAACGACTAAAGAGTTTAAACAACTAGTATTTCTTGCCTGATTCACCCCACCTGCATGTGGGGTGGAAAAAACTTGGAGCCAGAAGAGTAAGAGACACAATGTACCAAAGTGGAAAGTTGTATAGGATTGGAGTAAGACTTGGATGGGAATTTTGGCTCTGCTAGTTAGACCAACCAGCTCTCCAAGTCTGTTTCCAGGCTAAAATGAAGAGGGGAAGGATAGTAGTCATATTTGCATTTACTTGTAGAAGGAAGGCACTTTGTAAATGTCTAAGTGCTAGATAAATGTAAACCACTGTCTTTTCTAAGATTCAATCCAACTCCAGACCCTGCGAACTTTTTACCTGCCTTCCAGGTTCAGTCACTTTTTTTTTAATTTAATTTTTTTAAACCCTTCCCTTCTAGATTCAATATTAAGTATAGGTTCCAAGGCAGAAGAAAGACAAGGGCTAGGTAATTGGAGTTAAATGACTAGCTCAGAGTCACACAGTTAGAAAATATCTGAGGTCAAATTTGAACCCAGAGACCTCCTGTCTCTAGTCCTGGCACTGTATCCACTGAGCCACCTACCTGCCCCTACCTGCCCCATTCAGTCACTTTCTAGCTATGGACAAATGACAACTTCCCAGAAACTCGGTTTCTTTATCTACAAAATGGGAATAATTACCCTTGCACTAATCATCTCAAAGGATTGTTGCAAAGAAAACACTTTGTAAAGTACAAAAAGCAATAGAAATGGGAGCTATCTTTATTTTGCTCTACCTTACCCAGACTGTCCCTCCAGGGGAGTAGGAACAGAATGCCTGGATGAGCTAGATTATGTTACACCAAGACACATGGAAACTGGGGGGTCAGTGCAGGGGTAGCCATTCCATCTAGGCATGTGAGCCCTAGAAAGGTAGGAAGCTTAGCCCAGTGGTCCTCTGAGGTGATCTCCTGTCTCTGACCTCAGGGTGGCCCTGGCTTCACCCAGAACATCCAGCTGTGTCACCTATCCCCTCCAACCTCCTAATCCCCCCTACACACATACACACACACACAAAATACACACACACACACACACACACACACACACAGGCATGCAATGGGATTTTTACAGGATGATAAATTTTGGAGCGAAAGGATACTCAAGAGATCATTTTGTTCAACTCCCTCATTTTATAGGTAAGTAAACTGAGACTCAGAGAAATTGAGTGACTTGGCCAGGGTCTCTCAGCATAGCCTTCCTAACTTTTGGGCTCTGTCAACTATACTATGCTGTCTTTCAAATTTGTCAAATTCCTTGAAATTGGAATTGAACCAGCTGCCTAAGGACTCCCACAAACTCAAACAAGGTCTTCATCCCTTCCACCCCAGATTCATCTAATGTCAGAACTGCAAGGGAATTAGAGGTATCTCTAGTTCATCTCCTTTGCCCCCTTCATATTCCAAATGGGGAAAATGAGGCCCAGAGATAATGACAATAATATTTCATTTATATTGAGACTTAACATTTTGCAGCACCCTACTCTTACAACACTGTGAAAACAAGGAAGTATTGTCACTTTTGCAGATGAGAAAACTGAGGCTAAGAGAAGGGAGTAATTTTTCCAAGGTCCAGGAGTACATTAGTAGCAAAACCAGAAATGGAAGCTGGACTTCCAACCTTTCAGGTTGGCATTCTTCCCACTACAGCATGAGTCCCCCAGCTCTCTTTTTCCTCTTGCTTTGGAACCCCTTGTTTTTCTTTTTTCCTGAAAGAATCTTCCTAATTATCTCCTGGAAAGAAAAAGCAGTCAGAGTCCCTGAGCTTCAAAGCTGCTACAACCACTCAGTCCTAATAAACCAGGCTCTGCATAATAATTGATGGTGTATGTTCTGCAGCTTTGGAGGGGTTCATATAGGGTGGGTTGATAGTCATCTGGGAAAAATTCCAGACCCATAAGGCTCATAGTACATGATTTGCTGGGAGGATAGAGGGGGAGTCCCCATCAGTACCTCCAGTAGTCCCTAGCAACAGTCATATAAGCCCAAACAAAGCAAGACCATCAAAGCAGAGCATCAAGTTAACAGAGCTCCTAGGTATTTGGCCCATAAGGAACATGGGACTAGGAGTCAGAAGTCCTGGGTTTAAAACCTGACTCTGCCATAAGTCAACTAACCATGTGATCCTGAAAAAGTCTCTAAGTTATCAAATTATTATCTGTAAAATGGGTTTAATTATCCATTTGTTGTTGTTATTCAGTTTCTGTGTGACCCCCATGGACTTTGTCCATAGAGTTTTCCTGGCAAAGATCCTGGAGTGATTTGCCATTTCCTTCTCCAGTGTGTCCCCATTTTACAGATGAGAAATTGAGGCAACTAGCAGTTAAGTGACCTGCCCAGGGCCACAGAGCTAAAAAGTGTCTGAGGTCAAATTTGAATTTGGATCCTCCTAACTGCAGGTCCAGTGCTCTATACTAACTGCACCAAATAACTGCCCCCCTGCTCTTCTTCTTCCTAAGAATTAGTGCCCAGATCATATTAGATAATATGAAAAACACGGGCAATACAAATCAATGAATCGACATTTATTAAGCACCTACTATGTACCAGGCACTGTGCTAAGAGCTGGATATACAAAAAGAGGCATTTTTAAATCATCTTTTCACTTTATGCTTGTTTTTCCCTCTGCATAATGGGCATAAAACCCATACTCTACCAGCATAAGGAACAAAGATTTAAAAGGAATAAAAAGGCAGAATAGTCAAAGTAAATAGAGTAGCCTTGTGCTAATGAGATTGATAATGCATGAGAACCTCAATTTCCCAGATCATCCCAAAGGGATTTCATGAAACAAAAGGCTATAGAGGGTGACAAGCAGGAATTTAACAGAGGATCATAGATTTATAGTTGGAAGGGATCTTAGCACTTAATTCAAATTCCCTCTTACAGATGAAGCCAAATGACTTTTCCAGGGTGGCACAGGTAAGAAATATCTGAAGCTGTATTGGAACCTAGATCTCACTGTCTAGCCCCAAGCTCTGTCCATTATCACCACTTCACTCTTGGCTGGCTCCCTGGAGGCTGAGTTTTGTATTATATGTGCAACTGGAGACTATGCCTGGGGGCAGGGAAGCTCAAAGACTGAGGACCTGCCCCAGAGCCCTGCCTGTCACTTTCTAATCTATATGATCATACAGATTATATTTCACCTCTCCAGACATCAGTTTCTCTCCTCTGTAAAAAGAGGGAGGCTCCCTCAATGAACACTAAGGACCTGTCCAACATCCCATGATTCCCAAGCCCTGGTTCCATCCAGGGAGCTGAGAGGGGCAGCAAACCAAAAGCCGTCCCCGGATTTTCTCCTGTATACTCAAAATGAGCCTATTCTTTCTCTTGGTTTGGGGAGGGGGAACCTGGGGCAGAGATGTCCTTGCCCCACCCGTGGGACACTGCTTCAAACTGGCTACACTGAGCTGCAGCCACAATGAATGATGAAAGGAAGGTGGGGGTCTTAGATTGTGCCCTCAGAGAGCGCCAGTCCTGTGGTGACAGATCCGATTGTGCGAGCCCATGAGCACACATCACCCTCCTGGAGAAGATGGAGGACATCCCCAGAGTTAAATACTTCTCCATCTCACTGAAGAAGCCAGGCAGGTTCCCCCACCCCCACCTCAAGTTCATTCCTAGCTGGGCAGTGACTTTCCTCTTTTGCAGTCTGGGTCAGCTCTCTCAGCATCTCCCACTGGGACAACTCTGCCCCTTCCATATAGGCTGAATGCAAAGAGCTTATCTCAGATCCACAATTTGTTGTAGTTTAGTCCTGTCTGACTCTTTGTGACCCTGTGAACCTGTGTCCATGGAGTTTTCTTGGCAAAGGTACCATTAAAATGATTTTTCCATTTTGTTCAGTGGCAAACAGAATTTTTTTTTTAAACCCTTACTTTCTGTCTTAGAATCAATACTGTGTATTGGTTTCAAGGCAGAAGAGCAGCAAGGGCTGGGCAATGGGAGTTAAATGACTTGCCCAGGGTCACACAGCTAAGAAGTGTCTGAGGCCAGATTTCAGCCTATCTCTAGGACTGGCTCTCTATCCACTGAGCTACCTAGCTGCCCCCTTGCTTGAGAATTTAAATGACTTGCTTGAGGTCACAATTAGGAAGTTTCTAAGACTGGATTTGAACTGAGATCTCCTGACTCCAAGCCCAGCACACTATCCACTGCCCCCTCAGATCCACAATAGCCAGAACTAATCAAATCAATTACCAATGGAAATCTTAATCACTCATCCTCAAGGAGGTGTGAATGAATGGAGAAGTATCCAGCCTGGGAGAAGTAGCAACTTCCTAAATGAGATGCTACTGGGATGAGGCCCACGTCCTCCTCTAAGAAATGCAGTCAAACTCCCCAAGAAAGGCTCATCTGTGAAAAGCCCGTCCAGCTAACCGTGGTCCCTGACCAGCCCCTCCGAGGGGCACACCGCATCCCCGAAGGTAAGTCTTTATGTGCACCATGGGCCCCAAGTCCCCCCACGGGCGGATATTCGGCGGCAGACACGCCCACGAGCATACACTCCCGCATACACCTCCCCAGCTTTTCCTGCTCAGACGCATGTGTCCAGAGCATGGATACACGCACCGAGACACATTTTCAGGTCCCTCCACACTGGGCACGTAAGTAAATAAGCACCTTCCCTCACACACACCCACAGGAGAGTCCGCACAGCTAGAGGCTGTAGCCAGATCAGATGCTATACACACACACACACACACACACACACACACACACACACACGCACACGCACACACACACGCACACACGCACGCACACACACACGCGCACACACACACACACACACACACACACACACACACACACACACACACACACACACGGCAGACACGTACCCATCCCGCAGCTGGACCAGCTCTCCCCAGAGCCCAGAGGCTGAGGGCGGCTCAGCCTCCCCTCTCATTCCGCCTGCTCTGAGCAGAAGACACATGCTGTTCCACTTAGCCCAGCCAGACTGGAACTTCCGTCCCAGGCACTGTTCGAGGGGCAAAAAGCCCAGGCGGGCAGGACCTGAGCCAGAGCCCCGGGAAAAGGACGAGGCAGATGAGTCACTGATCTTTCTTCAGCAATTTCTACTAAGAAGCTCCCACCCCCAAGAACCCAGGACCCCCGGTCCCTCCCGGAGCCCCATCCCCGTGTTTCTCCCGCTCCGGCCTCTCTTCCCTCACCTGGAACCAGAGGAAATGCTTTGCTCCAACCCAGGGGGGATAGATTCGTGCCCGGGAGGGACCCCTTGGTTTCCAAGGCCATCCACTCTCTCCCTCCCGGAGCGGGACCCCAGCCGGTTCTGCCCTGCTCTGCTCTCCTCTCTCCGGCTCCTTCTCTCCTTCTGTCCCTCCTCCGGAGCAGAGCCGGCAGAGAGGCTGGGGGGAGGGCAGGGTGACAGGGGGAGCCAGAGGAGGGAGGAAAGGAGGAGGGAGGGGGAAGGGGGCGTGTGGAAATGAAACTTTAATAACAGAGCCCCTTTTGTTTCCTAGCATACGGGATATTTCATACATACTGAAGACATTAGCTGTCTATATTTTTAAGGGCTCAGGCCAGAGAAGGAACAAAAACAACCCATATTCCACTCTGCAAACACACATGGAGGCCTGAAACACCCCCCACTCCCCCACCGACACAAGGCACTTACACAAAAATACAAGTTTCCAGACTTCAGACCCTCTGTATTTCCCCTGCCAACCACTTCACTGCCCTGTGCTTTCCTTCCCTTCCCCAGGCGTCTGTATCCCACAAGCCGAGGCAGCAGTGGGGAGATCCAGGTCTCCAGCTCCAGCCTCAGAGATGTCAAGCCTAGAGAATCACAGGGCCAGAGCTGGAAGGGGCCTCTGAGGTCATCTAGTCCAGCCCCCTTATTTTACCCAGAAGGAAATTGATGTCCAGTCACTTGTCCAAGGAGAGAGAGGAAATATGTCCTCAAAGCAGCTACTAATGGTCTAAGCACTTCATAAATATGATCTGGATGGACACTTCCAACCTGGCAGGGTAGGAGCCCTTATTATCCTCATTTTATAGTGGAAGAACCTGAGGCACACAGAGGTTGAGTGACTTACCCAAGGTCACTAGGCAGACCTACTGTCAAGGGATGGTAGCTATTCCTTTCTATAGGAGGGAGCCCAGAATGGGGAATGCCATTGAAAAGTGACCAAAGATCCAGCCAGTGGCCCTTAGAGCCTGATGGCAAGATTTCAGGGCAGTGACCTGCTCCACACATCCCTTCCCCACGACCTCCACACTATTGAGTCAGCTTATGACAAACATATAGGATAGCTCTCCAAGGGCATGCTGAAGTCATGGTGAGGGAGTACAGAGAGAATTCAATTCAACAAATATTTGGGACCTGTGTGAACAACCCTGTGAACCTGTTGGAGAGACCCCAAAGACTCTCTCAAAATAAGGAAAGACCCCCAAAAGAGGTGCTACTCCTTAGGGCACATTATGCCCCCCTTCCCCCAACACTGGGCACCAGTCCAGAGCAAGCCATCAACACTGCTGGGAACTGCCTGAGCCCCAGGAAATCCCCAAGAGAGGGCAAATCCCAACAGGTCTGGAAGTCCCATGCACTACTTCTATATTTCTGCTCTCTCCCTAGTGGCTCAAGAGAGACCCTCTGTCCTTTCCCGAGAGAACTCAGATTCAGGGATGGACTCAAAACGAGGTGATAGGAGAAAGGAGAAAGGTGGGGGGAAGGAAGAGGGGAATCTCTTCTGCAATCCCTCCTGCCCTAAAATCCATCCTTCCATCAGGCACCATCCCTGTATCACTACTACCACCACCACCACCACCCTCTTCCCTCCCAACTCAGCCCTGACAGGAAAGCTGTACTTAACCGCTTTCCTCTCTTCATGACTAGCACTAAGGCTTTGGCTCCTATGATCCTAAGGCATGAATCAGGAGACACCTAATTCTAAAGCCTGGTTCTGAAAATTCTACCCAGTATCCATATATGTTCGTTGTTCCACATAGGAGCAGCAATGTGGTCCAGTGGCTAGAGTACTAGATCTGACGTCCCACAGATGCTTAATGTGCCTCTGTAATGTACCAATAAGACCTTCAGGACTGACAAGTTGTCTAGGAAAGGATGCCCAATTATCTGTTTTTAATGTTTATTGAATGATTAATCCACTTAATCTTCTTTCTGCAATCTTCAGACAACATCTTCCTAGCCCAAGATATTCCTAAACTGGACGATTTAATAGACATGGTTTTATATATAAATATATCACATATATCTATATACATACATATAATTCCTATAGGATATGTCACTACTGTCATATGGTATAGTGAGGTTGACATATGCTTTAGGCATCATGGAAGGGAGTGAGGGAAGGGAGAAATTCAAATTTGACCTCAGCTTTGACCACTAGTTTTGTGACCCTAGATGAGTCACTTAGCCTCTGCCTTAGTTTCCTCAAATGTAAAATGGGGATAATAATAATACCTACTTGCAAGAATCATGATATAATACTTGTAAAATGTTTATCTAGTGCCTGGTTCAGAATAGACACTTAACAAATGTTTATTTCCAGAGTCATTGATGGAAAAAAGCACTTCCAGTTCTCAGCCCAGATAGAATCACATACTCCCCTTGTGTAACCAGATTGTTTCAGGTCAGCCTTCTTGGCCACATACAAAAGCCCAGGCCCATTTCTTTGCTACGATACAGTTCCCCAAAACTCAGACACTACCTAGGCTTGGGCTTACCCAGACTGCTCCTCCTTCCTCCCTCCTCCAACCTTGTGCCTGACCCACTCTGCCCTCAGCCCCAGGTGAATACTTCCTGGAGGAAAATCTTAAGGAAGACCTTCCCTCTTGTCAGGTGTCTCCCCTCTAGTTTTCATTGCCAGATGTTCAGGGAGTTCTACAACAGATATACTACCCACAGCCAGCCTGGCATTACTGACCTTTGAAAAGCTGAAGCCTTCCAGTATGTGGCTTTCTTGACACCTCAGAAATATCATGTACCTGTATACCCCAGATCAAATCGCCTGCCAGCACCAGGAGAGGGAAAGAAAGGGAGGAAAGGAGATCAATTCAGGCATAAAACTTAGGAAAACTTATGTGAAAATCTGTTATTACATGCAATTGGTAAAAATTAAAATTAAAGATGCCATGTGTCCTGTAGACTCTGATTCTCTTACAGGAGGTCTTATGCTATACTAATATATATTATTTGAAAGGACAGATTGCTGGATTTCGAGTGAGGAAGACATGGTTTCAAATCTTGCCTCTGACAGTTACTAGCTGAGTGTCCATGGTCAAGTCAATTAATTTCTCTGAGCCTCAGGTGGCCACCAAGACTATAAGTTATGGGAGGGTTGCAATCTGCATTCATGGAAAGAATTTACACATCTAGGAAAACACAGAGGTACAACTGTAATATACCGATCAGGACTGATAAGTTATCTAGAAAAGGATGCCTAGTTATCTGTTTATAAATATTTATTGATTGGTTAATTCATTTAATCCTCTTTCTATAATCTTCATTCAACATCCTTCCAGCTCAAGATATCCCCAAGTTGGAGGATTTAATAGGGATAGTTTTATAAATGTACATATGTACATATCTATCACATATATACACAAGTATATATTACATATATATAGTTCATATGTGGGTCACAATTTGTGGTCCATAAATATGGCACACCATGACTGCCCTAGAGTCTAGTGAGGCTGGCATTCAGCCAAAGTGGGAAGGGAATGAGGAAGGGAGGAGTGGGACCAGGTTTGTATCTCCAAACTCGTAGTTGGCCAAAACCCATGGTAGGTATCCAGCAGGGGGCTCCCTTTGTCTAATAGAGGTATGGCCCCCATCCAAGGGGATCTGCCAGCAGCGCCACCGCCCGGGACATGTAGCAATGTGACAGCTAAGTCTTGCTTTGAGCTATGCTACTGGGAGGGGAGGGAAGGGAAGGAGATGCTTGGAGAGTATTTGAGAAAGACCTAGAGCAGCTATGTAGTTCAGTAGATACAGTACAGGACCTCTTCTTGAGTTCAAATCTGGTCTTGGACATTTCCTAGCTGTACAACCCTGGACAAGTCACTTCACCCTTTTGGTCTCAGTTTCCTCATCTATGAAATGAGCTGGAGAAGGAAATGGTAAACTGCTTCAGTATCTCTGCCAAGAAAACCCCAGATGGAGTCATAACTGAATTGAAAAATGACTGAAAAATAACTAAATGATAATCCCTTCCATTCACACCATGCTGTCTGGTTTTGGTCTCCAAGGAGGATCGTTTATAAAAGTTATGAAGAATCAGACATGACTGAACAACAATGACAAAAAAAGAACTGATGACTGATGCTGAGATAGATAGATAGATAGATAGATAGATAGATAGATAGATAGATAGATAGATAGATATGAAGTGAAATATAGACATGGATACAGAGATAGATAGAAAATTATCCCCATTTCGTTCTATTGCAGAAGTATGAATTGAAGTGGGCACAGACTAAATTAGGAGGGCACAAATGAATGAGGCTAAGGTATTATTGTTGTAGTAGTAGTAGTAGTAGTATCTGCAACTTAATGAAGAAATCTGCCTCCAAAATGCATCCCCATGACCAGAATCAGCAGTCTCCATCAGCACTGAGGACTTGACCCTCTCTTGTGCTAGCCTAACAATGAGTGCCAAGAGATAAAAAAGCATACCACTTATTGCCACTGAAGGAAACCATTTGCCTTCCCCCAGCTTCAGTGCCTAGTTTCAAGAAAGTAAAAGATATTCACACTCAACTGGATGCTGACACCCACATCTCTCCTTTTTTTTTTAAACCCTTACCTTCTACCTTAGAATCAATACTATGTATTGGTTCCAAGGCAGAAGAGTAGTAAGGGCTAGGTAATGGGGGTTGTTACTTGCCCGAGGTTACACAGCTAAGAAGTGTAGAGGCTAGATTTGAGCACAGGACCTCCTGTCTCTAGGCCTGGCTCTCAATCCACTGAACCACTCCACAACCTTACTTCTTCAGGAGTTCATTAAGAGCTCCACTCCACTCCAACTCTATCTATCCTCTTGGTAGGAGATCCTGCCATTATTCCGGAAGGAAGGAAGGAAGGAAGGAGGGAAGGAAGGAAGGAGGGAGGGAGGGAGGGAGGGAGGGAGGGAAGGAAGGAAGGAAGGAAGGAAGGAAGGAAGGAAGGAAGGAAGGAAGGAAGGAAGGAAGGAAGGAAGGAAGGAAGGAAGGAAGGAAGGAAGGAAGGAAGGAAGGAAGGAAGGAAGGAAGGAAGGAAGGAAGGAAGGAAGGAAGGAAGGAAGGAAGGAAGGAAGGAAGGAAGGAAGGAAGGAAAATTACTCTTAGAATTAACAGCACTGAGCACCTGGTTAAATGTGGGTAATTGGGGCAAAGAGAGTCTGAATGATCAAGAATTGTTGATTCTATTCAATCCACCTCCAGAAAGAACTGTTGGAGTCAGAAAGCAGGTGAAAGCATATGATTTTTCACTTGTTTATTTGGGTTTATTTCTTGAGGTTTTGGTTTTATATGGTTATTCAATTACAACAATGAACAATATGGAAATATGTTTTACATGATAATACGTGTATAATCCAGATAGAACCACTTGCCAGCACCAGGAAGGGAGGGAAGGGAGGGAAGGAGACAAGTTCAATCATAAAACTTTGGAAAACTTATGTGGAATTTTGTCATTATATGTAATTGGTAAAAAAAAAAATTAGAATCTTAAAAAGAATTGTGATTCTACCAACAGAAATAAGGAAGTTAACAAGAGGGACACATTTTAGTAAGGAAAATGAATTCTGTTTGGGATTTGTTGGACTTGAAAGACTGAATAGACAGCCAGGTGGATACATACAACAGACAGCTAAAAATACAGGGGTACAGTACAGAGAAGTCTGGGCTGGTGTATAGGTTTGGGAGTCATCTTTATAGAGGTGTATCCTCTGGAGCATAGCATATATTCAGGATGATCGTCTGGAGTGGGTGAACTTGCCAAAAAAAAGAGTATAAAGAGAGAAAAGGAGCAGCACAATGCTTGTCTTGGAGAATACTTCTATGTAGAGGGATTGTAAGGGAAAGAGGATCAAAAAGAGAAAAAGACATTAATAAAACAATTGGTTAAGTAAGAGAAGAACCAAGAGAAGATAGTCATGCCGATGTAGAGAGGAAAGATGATAAAGAAGGAAGGGGTGATATATACGCTGTTGATAGATTTGGAAATTTGTACAATTGTTTTGGAGTGCAGTCTGGCAGTACACAAGAGACTCGCAAAACATATAAACCCTTTGACCCAATAATACATTAATAGGACTATAACCTAAGAGTGACCTCATAAAGAGAAAATGAGCTTTCTGTTAGATCCATATATAGCAATTCCATATTTCTATAGAGAGAGATACAATTGCAAAGAACTGGAAATGATTTTTGGACTAAATGTCCAAAAACAATTAAATGGCTGAATAAACTTATAAGTCAACGTAATGGAATGTTATAAAAACCATTTAAAATGGTAACTATGAGGAACATAAAGAAATTTTAAAAGATATATGAAGTGATTCGAAGCAAATAAAGAAAACCAGACAGTTACTATGACTAGATAAGAAAAATGTACAGAGATGAATAAACAAATAGAGAATAGAAAGGGATAATGAGGGAGAAACATAAGCTGTTGTGGACATATTGTACATAGGAAATTCATTTAAGTGTAAATAATTACAAATGCATGGCTTTGTTGTTTAAAGTTAAATACATAATATATAGACATAGATTTTTAAGGGAGGATGTGGCATCCACATGCTTCAGGGAAGATGGCTCAAAAGGCTATTGGACTTAGTAATAAAGAGGTTATTAGGGGCAGGTAAGTGGCACAGCAGATTCAGAGTCAGGCCTGGAGATGGGAAGTCCTGGGTTCAAATGTGACCTCAGACACTTCTTAAATTGTGTGAGCCTGGGGAAGTCATTTAACCTCAATTGCCTTACTGCTCTTCTGTTTTGGAATCAATACTTAGTATCCATTCTAAGACAGAAGAGAAAGGTTATTTTTTTAAGAGGTCATTACTGACTTTGGAAAGAATGGTTACAATACAGTTGTTCTAGAACTTGGTCAGTGAAGAGAAGGAGTAATCATTTGAAGAGTTGGCAGGTTTAAAAAAAAGATCCTCTAGGAACCAGAGTATATCTAGGGGTTGACAGACAGACAGACAGACAGAGACAAAGACAGAAACAGACAGAGAAGACTCAGGAGAGAAGAAGAGTGGAAATGAAAGAGAGCAAATGGGTAATTACTCAAGGTCTGGAAGGAGACAACAAGAGGAAGGATGAAAAGCAGAGGAAGAGAGATTAATTTGGGCAAAGGGGAGAGCCCTCTCTTTCTCTGAGACCACCCATAGAAAAAGAGGGGAGAATGAACCGACGTTCAAAGAGTCCTAAGGAGGTTTGGAGGCATGATGGAGGAAGGGGAGGACCTACTGACTAATGCTTTCAGGTTTCACCCATCCTTTTCATCAATCACTCGACAAGCATTTATTAAGTGCCAGGCACTGGGAATAGAAATACAAAAGTGTAACAGCCTCCAACCTCAAGAAACTTTTCTTCTACAGAGGGCATACGAGAAGTTCACAGATCACTAAATAGTAAAGTACAGCTATAGGGGAGGTTCCCTAACTAGTGAGAAAATCAAAAAAGCTTCTTAAAAGAGATGGCACTTGAACTAAGCACAGAAGGAAGTCAGAGATTCCAAAAGCCATAGGTGAGGAAGGAGAATATTCTACCCAGGGGGGAGAGATTATGAAAGACACAAAGGCAGAATATGAAATATTGTAAAGAGGAAACAGTTTGGTTGAGAAATTAAGGAGTTGCAAGTAGTGTGGAATAAGCTTAGAGAGAGTTTAAAAGCCAAATTGTAGAAGGAATTTAAATTCCTGGAGAGATTACATTTTACCCTAGAAGTAATAGGGAGCCACTGAAGTTTGAGTTAGGAGAGTGACATGAGCATAAAGCTTACCACTGAGAGCTGAAGGGAAGAGCCAATCAGACCCATGGAAGATCCCTATCCCCAAAGCTCCAGTCTTCCAGGGGGGAAAGGGGGGTGGGGGAAACAGGCAGAAAATATTTTTTAAAGTTGGGGACAGAATTAAATTTTAAGGAGATATCTTTATTTAAAGAAACCCAGGAGTCAGAAAAGGAGAACATGATGGAAAGAATTTGCATGAAAACCAATGGAATAAGAAAATGAAGCCATTTTATCATAGGAACAAATTTGGGAAACAGCTCCCAAGCCTGGCACAGAGGTATTAAAGAATAGCTGTGAGGGGCAACAATTGCCCAGATATCTGCTGGAGCTCTCACTAGATAATAACTTCTTAACTCGCCTTAATGATAATTTTATCTTTCAAAAGATGAAGGAATCAACTAAAGGGAATAAAATTCTGGATCTAATTTCATTACTAGGAAAAACCAATTGCTTGTAAAAAATGAGAGAAACCTACCTCCTAGAGTTCATAATTGAGGACAGGAAAGATGGGCACAGTCTGACACAGAAGCCAGATTTTTTCAAGAGCAGTTTTCCAAAGAGTTCAGGAAAGAACAGGTAGTTCCCCATGTACTAAAATTCTACCATGGAAATCAGTCCAGAAAGAATGGAAAACTCAAACATCAAATTCTAAAGACAAAGTGGGAAACAATTTTATCAAGGAAGAAAAACATTTGCCTGAAAAGACTTGTGAATGCACAGGGAATTTACCAACCAATTGAGATATTTTAGAAGATGTACAGAGAATTAATTTAAAAGCATTCCATTGCATATGTATGCCATAACTTGTTCAGTCATTTCCTAATTGATGGGTAAACCCTCAGTTTCCAATTCTGTGCCAGTATTAAAAGAGTAATATTGTTTGTATATTTAGGGTCTTTTCCTCTTTCATTGATCTCTTTGGGGTATAAACCTAATCATGGTATCTCTGGGTCAAAGGATATGCACAGTTTAATAGCTTTTGGGGCACAGTTCCAAATTGCTTTCTAGATTGCCTGGACCAGTTCACAGCTCCATTGACAGTGCATTAGCATACTTGTTTTCCCATAATCCCTCCAGCATTTGTCACTTTCCCTTTTTTTTCTCAATTTTGCCAATCAGACAAGTGTGAAATAGTACCTCAAAGTTTCTCTACATATATACATAATTTGAAACCCTTAACTCCTGTCTTAGAATCGATAGAATCTATATACTAAGTATCGATATTAAGGCAGAAGAGTGGTAAGGGCTAAGCAATTGGGGTTAAGTGACTTGAGCAGGGTCACACAGCTAGCAAATATCTTGAGGCCAGATTTAAACCCAGGATCTCTCATTTCCTGGCACTCTTTCTACTGAGCTACCTAGCTGCCCCTTTCCCTGTATTTTTTAAGGATATTATCATCCACTGAATAATTTATAATTCAAAACTTTGCAGTTACCCTTGACTTGCCTCTCCTTCTCTGCTTATATCCAATCAATGGCACTTAAAGTAATGTGGACACATAGTTGGCACTTAATAAATATTATTGCCTGACTGATTACTGTGTCTTGTTGGTTTTTTGTACAACCCTAGTTCAAATCCTCACAATTTCTTGCCTAGACTATTATAGTAGCCTCCTAAATCATTTCCCTTTTTGATGGACTCAGGTCCCAAAATAATCTTCCTGAGGCAAAGATCAAACGAACCATGTCTCTACTCTGTTCATCAAAATCCAGTTGTTCCTCTTGCCTTTAGGAAGGATATACTAGGAACCCCTCAATCTGGCTTTTAAGGGCCTGTATAAACTGGTTCTAATCTGCCTTGCCAGTCTTCTTTCAGATTATTTCCCTTCATGACCTGTACATTCCAGCCAAACTGACTATTTCCTATAGTAGATATTTTATTTCCTGCCTTCTGGCTTCTAGGGTCCATTTGGCACTAGAAAACACACCTTTCTCACCTCTATCTCTAAGACGCCTTCTTTTCCTTCAAGGAGTACATGTTTGGGGTTTGGGAAGAAGCTCCTTTCTCTGAATCAGTTCTCCTCCTTCCTCAAATTATCTTGTATTTTATTTCTTTGTGAACATGTTGGATCCTCCCAGTAGAAGATAAACTCCTTGAGGTTGAAGATCATATGATTTCTATCTTTGTGTTTAACACAATGCCTTGCACATGATAGGCATTTAATAAACCTTTTGTTAACCCGAATTGCCCTGAGTATGGGGAAAGTTCAAATTTGATTACCTTAATTTGTTGGGAAAATAGGAGACTGAAACAGGAGGATGGGGCTTGAGGTTGGGGCTTTAAGGATGGGAAAGATTTGAACTAGTTACTGCATGTGCTGCTTGGCTCAGTTTCAAGATTTTCCCCCACCGCCATGTTAAGTTTTCTTCTCCCATTTGTTCCGTTAATTCTTTTTTTAAAAACCAAAAACCCTTAACTTCTGTCTTAGAATTGAAACCGAGTATTGGTTCCAAGACAAAAGTAAGGGCTAGACAATAGAAGATAAATTACTTGCCCAGGGTCACATAAGCTAGGAAGTATCTGAGGCCAGATTTGCCTTCCATAACTCTTACTGAAAACCTGGCTCGCCTCTTCCTCCCCTTCTCCCCTCCACCATATATTGGCCATCCTTTCTTTTAAAAACAAACAAACAAAATCCTTACTTTTTGTCTTAATAACATAGCTAAAGAGGGTTATAAGAGTGGTAAGGGTTAGGCAATGAAGGCTATGTGACTTTCCCAGAGTCACACAGCTAAGAAGTATCTGAGGTCAGATTTGAACCCAGGACCTCCCATCTCCAGACCTGGCTCTCTATCCACTGTAACACCTGGCTTCCTGGCTTGGCCACCATTTCTAGTACTGGCTGCATTTTTTACTTATTCTCTTCAGCTTACTAGCTGAGGGAGAGAATTGGAATACTCCTTGCTCCCTATTGCTACTTCCAGGTTGTCCCCCTTCCCCCATCACTAAGTAGCATCCCTTTCTTTAAGGTTCATGTTATTGATGTCCACCATCCAATAAAAATCTTGGTAGCTGTTGTCCATAGACTGGAAGGTCATTCTCCTTCCTTCCTCAATAAGTTTAGCATCTAGCTCAAAATTTTTCTCTCATCTCCAACTACTATCCTCATACTAGGGGGCTTTCTTTATACCTACTGATTCTTCCTCCACCTCCCTAACTGTCCCATTCCTAGACTATTCAAATTCCCATGAACTCCTCCTCCATCCCAACTCAGCCACACACAAAGCTGATCATACTCTTGATCTTACAGTCACCCACAAATGAACCACCTCTATGTTCAAGAATTCCAAAATCCCCTTATTTTGCCATAATTGGTTGGCTTTTCACCTTTCTCTCTGCCTTCCCTCACAGAACCCAATTCTTCATGGGCACTGTGTCTTTCAATCCCTTAACCCTTCAATTCTCTCTCAGGCCATTTTCCTTGCAGTAACCACTTTCTCCTCTCCTTAACTTGCCCCAATTTAATTCTACGCTGTCACCTTCTCTTGAATTCCTATCCCACTTATCACATTATCATCCAAACCTCAGACTTGGATCACTCCTTCAATTTGCCCCATTCATTCCTGAATGAACAAAGATGGAGAAAATAACACAAAAATTCTGGCTGTGTCCACTACAAATTTATGTTATGATCACTTCAACTGGGCCATCGTTGTCTCTAGACAATTCTTCCTTATCAACTCGTTATTCCTCTCTCCACAGTGGCTCTTCCAAACCTTTCTATCCCTCTTCAAATTACCCATGGCTCCTTCTTCCTAAACTCTCCCAATTGAGAATATTGCCTCATATTTTACAGGGGAAATTGAGGCTGTTGGCCAAGTACTCTCTCTTCCCCTTTTTTCCTAATCTCCCATCACTCAAGTGCCCTCTTCTAATTTATCCTCCTTCACCCTTGTCTTAAATGATGAAGTGGCCTTACCATGATGAAGAGGCCAACCTCTCTACTTCAAGTGATGCTGTTCTATCTCATCTTCTCAAACAAATTTTCCTTCTGTCCCTTCTAACTATTGTCCTGTTTCTCTTCTGCCCTGAGTAACTAAACTCCTCCAAAATACCATCTATAATAGATGCCTCCACTTCCTATTCTTTCATTCTTATCATAACCTTTTACAATCTGACTTCCAACTTTATTATTTCACTGAAACTATTCTCTCCAAAGTTACCAGTGATCTCTTAGATGCCAAATCCAGTGTCCTTTTCTCAATCTTCACTCTCCTTGGCTTCTCTGCTGCCTTTGACACCATCAATCACTATCTTCTCCTTGATTCTCTCCTCCCTCTAGGTTTTCAGGTCATCACTCTCTCCTGGTTGCCCTACCTATCTTACTGCTCTTTCTCTTTTCCTTTGCTGGATCCTCCTTTTCCAGATCATGCCCCTAGGTATCCCTCAAGGTTCTGTCCTGAGTCCCCTTCTCTTCTTCCTCTATACTACTTTACTTGATGAACTCATTAGCTCCCGTGGATTTAATTACACATTCCTATGTTGTTTGTTCTCAAATCTGCCTATCCTGCTCCAGTCTCTCTACTGACCTTCAAGCTGGCATCTCCAACCACCTTTCAGACATCTCCAACTAGATGTCCAGAAGATATCTTTTTTTTAAACCCTTACCTTCTGTCTTAGAATCAATACTGTTTATTGGTTCCAAGGCAGAAGAATGGTAAGGGCTAGGCAATGAGAGTTAAGTGACTTGCCCAGGCTCACACAGGTAGGAAGCATCTGAGGCCAGATTTGAATGGAATCTCCCATCTCTGGGCCTGGCTCTCAATCCACTGAGCCACCCAGGTACCCTCTCCAGTAGATATATTAAACTCAATAACAGAATTCACTGGTTTTCCTCCAGAGCATCTCCTCCTCCCCCCTTTGCTATTACTGAAGAAGGCAGTACCATGCTCTCAGTCCCTCACTATCTTTCATCCCTCCTATCCAATATGTTGCTAAGGTCTATATAGATTTTCCTTATGTAACATCTCTTTTTGCAAATTCTCTCCTCTGACACTGCCACCACTTATATGGATCCTCATCACCAAACACTTGGACTATTACAATAGCCTGCTGGTGGGTCTGCCTGCTGCCCCAACTCTATTCTAGTCTCCCTTCAGCCACTAAAGTGATTTTCCTAAAGTAAAGTCTGATCATGTCATTCTCTTATTCAGTTAACTTCATCGGCTCCCTATTGCCTCTGGGAGGCATGAAAAATGCTGTTTGGTCTTCAAACTCCTTCATAATCTAGCTCCCTTCCACCTTTCCAGCCCTCTCACACCTTGCTGTCCAACTAATGTCATTTTCCATTCAGTGACAGTGGCTTCCTGACTGTTCCACAAACAAAATATTATCTTGGTCTCTCAGTGTGGGCATTTTCTCTGGCCATCTCCCATGCACA
Organism: Monodelphis domestica; assembly: GCF_027887165.1. Classification (NCBI taxonomy): domain Eukaryota; kingdom Metazoa; phylum Chordata; class Mammalia; order Didelphimorphia; family Didelphidae; genus Monodelphis; species Monodelphis domestica. Next base: position 350,299,738 of record NC_077227.1, read on the forward strand.
GAATGTTCGGCATCCTCTACCCTGACACCGACTTCCTTCAAGTCCCAACTAATCAAAATTATATTGACATATAATCTAGGGGAAAATTTTTTTTTTATGTTTTTAAAAACCCCAACTAAAATCCTTCCTTTTACAAGAAGCCTTTCCCAGCCCCCTCTTTCTTTTTTTCTACTGCTTTCTATTTGTCTGCCCCACTATAAGAGGGTGAGCTCCCTCTGAGGCCAGGGACCATCTTCTGTCTCCATTGTATCCACAGGGTTTAGCATAGTTAGTGCCTCAATTGAGGAATGGTTAAAGAAATTTATATGACTATAATGAAACATTACTGCAATAGGAAACAATGTTTTCAAAGAATTCAGGGAAACTTGGGAAGACTTGTATAAACAGATTTCAAAGAAAAATAAATAGGACCAAAAGAACAGTTTGTACACTGACCACAATAATGTTAAGGAAAACAACAATGAAAGGCCTCTAAAATGACATATAGTGGCTTTGGTGATCCTGATTATTAAGCATCTGCTGTGTGCCTGAGACTGTGCAAAGCCCTGAGGATATGAAGAAAGGCAAAAGACAGTCCCTGCCCTCAAGGTACTCACCGTAAGTCCCTTTCCTTTATTAATCATTGTCTAGTAGATTCATTCTAGTTTGTCCTTTCAGATCAGCTGGGTAGAAAGAGCACTTGGCCTGGAGTCAGAAGATCTGAGTTCTGATTCTGCCTCAGATAGTCACTAGCTGTATGACAGGGCAAATCACTGACCTCTGTCTGCCTCAGTTTCCTCACTTACAAAATGTGGGTAATAATAGCAACTATCTCCCAAGATTATCACAGTCTATCATGAAATCCCCTGTGTGACTGGGCAGTTTTTTTAATGCTCCTACAAACCATCTCAGACCCTAATCTAAGAACCTGAACTCTTGGATTTTACAGAAAAAAAAAATGAAGGCCCTGGATAGAGCACCATGGCCTGAAGTTAGCATCTAAAGAAGTTCAATTCTGGCCTCAGATACTGACCAAGCTGTGTCATCCTGGATGAGTCACCTTGTTACCTCAGTTTCCTCATCTGTAAAATTAGCTAGGGAAGGAAATGGTAAATCACTCCAGTATCCATGCCAAGAAAACCCCAAATGGGGTTATGAAGAGTTGGGCATGACTGAAAACGACTGAACAACAACAGATAAAGCACATCTAAGAAGCATTCACACATATGGCCCATGCTCTTGATGAGGACAATATCCCCCGTGGGGGTGAGTGAGGTCTTGGGGTCCTGAGAGGGTCCAAGAGAGGAGTAATCACTCAATATCCTGGACCCTCCGTCCTGGGAAGCCCTCATCTACTCCTCCCACCCAACCCCAGACAAGCCCTTGGGAAGGAAAGGAAAGACTGGAATGGTGTGTATGGGGTGGGAGGGGTGATGCAAGGGGGAACAGCAGTCTTAGGTATTAGGAGAACAGCCTTTCAGGGGCCCCCTTTGGACACATCAATGGTGCCCTGATCAGATGGCCAGTAATTGAGTTGCTCTGAGGGGGAAATTCCATCCAGATGTGGAGTGCTAGGCAGGCTTCCTGTGCGGAGGGTGCTGACGTGCTGGGGCTAGCCCTGGGCCCCTCAAGCATTCCCTCTCCTCTTCTCTCTGCCAGGGACCAGGGCTGGGGGTGGGGTGGGGGGCATTCTCAGGGCCTGGCAGAAGGAGAGGGTGAGGGCCCCTTAACCAGAAAAGAGCAACAATGGGCAGAGTGGGAAGGAGGGGTCCTGGGAAAGGGCCTGCTTAACTGGAAAACGGGATAAGAGTGGGAGGGAAGCAGGGATTCGGCAACTTTCCCCCTAGCCTCTCCTTCTGGGTCCTTGGTGAAGCCCAGTGAGCCTTTGGTCACCTGGGCCAGCTGGAAGCAGAAAGCTGGGACCTCTATTTGTGGAAGCCTCACTAGGTCTGGGAGACAGACTGGAAGAGAAGAGAGGCTGAGATAAGAAGAGTTGGGGATGGAGCAGGGAAAGGGGGCCGAGTGGGGGGTTCCCAGAGCCAAGGAGGGGAAAGGTTGAGAGTGAGGAGGGGCCAATGGATCTGGAGAAAGAAGATGGAGCTTTGTGGGGGGAAGGGAATTGCTGGATTCCTGAAGGCAAGGCATAGCACCAGCCCCATTAGCTGGATAATAACACACACCCCTCCAGATCTCTATTTCAGAAGGTTAATGGGAGGAAAAGGAGGAGGGAGGGTGGACTCCTTATAGGCTGAGTTTACTTGACCTCTCTAGGAGCCTTCACAGACCTCCCCTGCCCGGCTGTCTTACTGGAAGGCAGGAAGGGGAGGGCCAGCCTGGGGGGAGCCTGAGAACTTGGAGAGAATGAGAGGAAGTGTAGGGAGGTTGGGGGATGGAGTTGGGGGAGGCTGACCCAAGGAGAGCTGTCTGAATAAGGGGGAAAGGTTGGAAAGGGAATTTTCCCCTGTTCAGTGTTTTGGCTGCCATGGTGTGAACGTGTCTGAGCTCCTTATCTTGAAAGCCAGTTGAGTTTGCATAGAAAGCCAGGAAAGCCTTCTTTGTGGGGTGGGGGAAGAGATCTTGATCAAAAGTGCCTTTGGTACTGACACGTAGGGAATTTGCTAGACCCTTATCAGCTGGGTCCCTTGTAGGTCCCTTTGTCTACCCAGTCACCCCCTCCCCTTCTTCACCAGCCCCTCATTCCCTCCTACCTACCTCCCTAAGCAAAGGACCCACTCAGCAGGCAGCCCTTGGCAAAACTGTGAAGTCAGAGAAATCAAGATCTCTGGGCATGTGGTTTAACTTGCCGGGTGTCCTTGAGCAAGTCAATTCCCCTTTCTTCGCTTCAATTTCCCCTTGGAGATTCCCTACAAGCTACATCATTCTATTCTCAGGCCTTTCCCAAAGTGGACCCAGAGCCTTCAGTTGCTACTAACTAATCTTCCCCATTGACACTGGAGTATTGGGGATTTAAAGCTCACCCTCTCCAGAATAGCTAATAAATACAGGTTCTAAATCTTAATTCTGTTCCTTACTAAGAGACCTTAGGCAAGTTTTCTTCCTTAGTCTCAGTTTCGTCCCCCATAAAGAGAGGGGCTGAAAGTGAGGGTGCCAAACTCAAATAGAAATGGATCCCTGAGGGCTTCATGTTGACTCAGAAAACCACAAATTACCATTATTTACATTTCATTGTACTTTTATTTATTTTGTTAAACTTTCTCCAAGTACATTTTAATCCAGTTAGAGCAGCACTGGAGAGCTTTTTCGTAGTGAGTTAGACATCTCCAGGTTAGATCATCTCGAAGATCAGTTCTAGCACTAATTGTCTTCTGAGCTAGTGTTTGAATTTTAATATATTGGTTAATATATTTGGTTGTTGGGGTAGCTAGGTGGCACAGTGGATGGAGTGCTGGGCCTGGAGTCAGAAAGACTCATCTTCCTGAATTCAAATCTCACCTAGACACTAGCTGGGTGACCCTGGGCAAGTCATTTAACCCCATTGCCTAATCTTTCTGCTCTGGTACCAATACAAAGTATTGATTCTAAGACAGAAGGTGGGGGCTTAAAAAAAAATAAAGGGGAAGATGGACTGAACATTACCTTCGTTTGGTCTATCCCCCCTCCCCTGAACAGACTCCCTCCTCACCTCACTCCTTGGGAATCCCCAGCTCCTTTCTGGCTCAAGCACCACCATCTATAGGAAGTCCTTCCTGATCCTCCACCTGGTCGTGCTCTCCCTGACTACCTTGTATTTATTCTCATTGCATTTATCTACCCACCATACTTCCATTGTTCTTGCTGTTTCTCCCCTCACTCCTGTTAGAATGGAGACTCCTTGAGAGCAGGGATTGCTTCATTCCTCCTGCTGCCATCTCCAGTGTCTGTGGATTGATCAGTTCATTAGTGGACTGAAGTTCCCTTCTAGCTCTGTCAATCTAGATTCGAAGTTCCCTCCAGGCTTTGACATTTACAGTGTGATTTATCTTGAGCAAAAATCCTTTGCTTTTTGGGGACTCGAGGAGGGAGGCTCCAGGCAACCACCAAACATCAAAGGCTCCTGGAAGGCAGCTTTGATGGGAAGCCTAGTAAACTAATCCAAAACACCACCCCCTCTAAATACACATGGGCTTTTAAAAATTTAAAGGAAAAACACTTGGCAGCCCTTTTTGTGAGCTTTGGCTGAACCAGTGCTGGGGTCGGTAGTTCCCCAGCTGCAGCCAGGCCTCCTTCCTTCCCTGGCCCACAAGTTTGTCTGCTGCCCGTCCCTCCCGCAGAGATGTGCTAGGAAAGGGGTGTCTCGGACCTAGCTCTGTAGCATCAGGGCCTTCAGCCTCTGAACAAAGGGATTGCCTCCTCCCTTCCTCTCCCCGCCCCACCATTCACACCTGGAGCCCATTAAGAGCAGGTGGCCTCTGGGCTAACCCAGGCACAAGGGGCCCCTCCTGAGCATTCACAAGGCACTCTGTATTGTTGTTGGAAATGAAATTGGGGAGGGGAGGGGGTGATCCTCAAATGTGGGCCTTGGGGGCAACTTCCCCTTTGGTGGTTTTATTCAAATGAGCTGCCATGTTCAAACCCAGTCCCATCTTGAAGGCCAGATGAGAGAGAACATTCATTAGCTTTCTTTGCTTTTTATTCCTGTGTGACCTTGGGTAGGTAATTTCCCCGCTCTGGATTTTGGTTTTCTCATTTATAAAGTGTGAATGAGCCTAGACCACCAGATCCAAGTGAAAATTAAATTCTATCATTGCTATATGGGAATGAATGAAAGAAAGACATTTATTAAGCATTTACTATATTGGGGCAACTAGGTGGTGCAATGGATGAGAACAGTGCCAAGCCTAGAGTCAGAAAGACCTGAATTCAAATCTGGTCTCAGACACCTCCTAGCTGTGTGACCCTGGGCAAGTCACTTAACCCTGTGTGCCTCAGTTTCCTCATCTGTATAATGAGCCAGAGAAGGGAGTGGCAAACCACTCCAGTATCTTTGCCAATAAGATCTTAAATGGTATCCCAAGGAGTGGGATGCATCTAATCGACTAAACAACAACAACATGAGCCTAGCACTCTACCAAGTGCCAGATCGACAAATAAAATGGTCCTTGGTGCCCTCAAATATGTTCCAATAGGGAGAAACCCCATATAAAGGGGAGTGGTGGGTCATAGGGAAAGATCCTTTTTCTCTGAGAGTCACAGGAGTGATGATGGGAACCCTAGGGCAATCCTCTGAGAAGCTCTTCCCATTTAACCAGTCATTCAGTCAAAAAGTCAATCAATGAGTATTTATTAGGTCACTACTAGGGACTAGGCAGGTAGGTGGTCCAGAGGATAGAGTGCCAGGCCTGGAGTCAAGAGGACTTGAATTCAAATGTGGCCTCAAATACTGGCTGAATGACCCTAGGCAAGTCATTACCTTTTGCCTCAGTTTTCTTATCTCAAAATTGAGCTGGAGACAAAATGGCAGTGTCTGCCCAGTGGTGACACAATAGGATGTGACTGAAAAACAACAACAAGGTGCTGGGCCCTGTGGGGGGTAGGAGTAAAAATAAAAAATTCTCAAAGAATACACATCCTAGTGGTTCCAACCTGAAAATATTTAAATTAATTATGTAAATATAAATAAATAATATGTTGATATCTTAAGTATATAATTATAATATATAATTAAATATAAATATTAAATAAATATAAATATAATTAAATATACAGTACATGGTAGGGTAGACAAAGGTCACCTGAAAGGGAAAGACATTAGCAAATAGGAGGACTAGAAAAGACCTTTTGTAGAAGGTGGATTTTGAGCTTTTCTTTAACCCTTTCTTGATATCTTAAAAGTAATGGGGGAGGGGGGGGCTCAGTGGATAGAGCCAGGTCTAGAAACATGAGGTCCTGGGTTCAAATGTAATACTTCCTAGCTGTGTGACCCTGGGCAAGTCACTGAATTCTCAATTGCCTAGCCCTTATGCTCTTCTACCTTAGAACCAATACTAGTATTGATTCTAAAATAGAAGATAAGGATTAAAAAAAAAAGGCAAAGGTTATTGTAGAACATTGCAAGGTCGGGAGGTCCTGTACAAAGATTGTGGAAGGGTGAAACCTCTGAGAGGGGCTGTAAAGGAGAAGCAACAAGATTTGGCAGTGGCGTGGGCAGGGAGGACTGGTCCCTTTGGCCAGAGGGCTTGCCAAGCCTTCTCAGGGTGGCTCATCCACCTGGGGTGTCTCCCTCTCATGGCACAATGACTTGTGGCTCCAAGAAGCTGTAGCCCAGGCATCAGTCACCTCCTGCAAAACCATCGTGGCCAGGTAAACCTGGTTAAAAGTATTCACTGACAGGTCTCAGCCCCGTCAGTCAGGGAGTTGGAGGACCTCTATCCCAGGCACATGAAGATTCCCTGGCAGAGGAATGGGTGGTTGAGAGCAGTTCCTTTCCAAGGCCATGAAGGTGCCTGAGGCAGACCCTGTGGAGCCCTTAGAGCTCCGTGAGATCGAGGAACCTGAGGTCACCCGTTGCATCACTGGCGGTCCTCAATTTTGTCCTGCCGCTGGAATTAGATGACTCTGGGAGAGAGGGCAAGACTGACGACTTTGTGCCGTTGTCTTTCTGCCTCACTTAAACCAATTCATGCCCAAGGCAAGACATCGTCCCATGAGGTCACGGGGCATCTTTGAAGCAAAGGTCCAACAAGATAACTCGATATAAATGTGTGAGGTCAGTGAAAGTGAAAGTGAGGAGTAAACCGTGCGAGTGGCACCCTCCGCGATAACCCCGGAGCTGCGAAGAGAGAGGGTTTGGAGGTAAAGATCATAAATTCTGTTTGAGGAAGTGTTGAGTTTGAGATGTCTAAGAGGCTTATGGAGATGAGTGATTGCAGCCCAGCAGAGAGATTAGGGCTGAAGAAGAAGATTTGAGAATCATCAGCATGGAGATGATCATTGAATCCATAGGCGCTGAGGAGGCTACCAGGTGAAATATGATAGAAGAGGCCCAGGATAGACACCCATAGTTAATGGACACAGCATGGATGAAAATTCTGTGAAGGAGACTGAGAGGGAAGATAGCGGCAGAACCAGGAGAGAACATCATCATGAGAATGTGGGAAAGAGAGGATTCAGAAGGAGAAGGTAATAACACCATCAAATGCTGCTGAGGGATTCAAGAAGACCAGCACCAAGAAAAGGTCGTTGTTGGAATTGACACTTTAGAGTCCTGGGGATCTCAGAGCAAGAAATGGAAAGGGAAGGAGTGAGGGCTTAGAGCATATACTGACATGGGTGTCACAGGGAGGGAGCTGCTACACAGGGAGCATAAGACAACTGTCCTGGTGGAGATGAAGCAACATGGCCCTAGAAAACTCAGATCTGAGACGTTTATAAGGATGGTCTGAAGAAAGCGCAGTGGTAAGACTCCTTCAGGGGGCATCTCAAAACACCCAGTATTCCCCATTCTCTGGGGTGGTGGAAAGAGACTTAGATCTAGAATCTCAGGGGATCTGAATTCAAGTCCCAGTTTTGCTGCTTTTTATTCACATGATGTTCTGCTAATCACCTAATTAACTACATCTCTGAGCCTACTATGATTACTCATCTGTTTTCTTGTTTTTAAAACCCCTACCTTCCATCTTGGAGTCAATTTTGTGTATCAGTTCCAAGGCTGAAGAGTGGTAAGGGCTAGGCAATGGGAGTTAAGTGACTATCCCATGGTCACACAGCTGGGAAGTGTCTGAGGCCAGACTTGAACATAAGACCTCTGGTCTCTAGGTCTGACTCTCAATCCACTGAGTCATCTAGCTTCCCCCAATAAGAAAGAAAGAAAGAAAGAAAGAAAGAAAGAAAGAAAGAAAGAAAGAAAGAAAGAAAGAAAGAAAGAAAGAAAGAAAGAAAGAAAGAAAGAAAGAAAGAAAGAAAGAAAGAAAGAAAGAAAGAAAGAAAGAAAGAAAGAAAGAAAGAAAGAAAGAAAGAAAGAAAGAAAGAAAGAAAGAAAGAAAGAAAAGAAAAAGACCAGTAAGGCTTGTAACTACTTATCTCATAGTAAATAAATGAGCTTTTATTAAGTACCTACTATATGCCAAGTGCTTTACAGATTTCTCATTTGATCCTCACAATAACCCTGGGAAATAGGTACTATTATTATACTCACTTTACAGTTGAGGAAACTGAGGCAGACAGAGGTTAATCAATTTTAGGAAATCTGTGTCAGAATTGGAACTCAGGTCTTCCTGACTCTTGGCCCAGTGCTCTGCATACTATGATGCCACCTGCTGCCTCAGAGAACCTTTATTAGGCAGGTGGTTAATAGTTTTCAGTTTCCTTTAAAGAGGATTGATATGTGTATCAATGGGGGTAGCTAGGTGGTACAATGGATAGAGTACCAGGACTGGAGTTGGAACCAGAACCTGGATTCAAATCTGGCCTCAGACACTTCCTAACTATGTTACCCTGGGCAAATCACTAAACTCCATTTGCCCAGCCTTTGCCCTTTTGTCTTAGAGTTATTTCTAAGATAGAAACTAAGGGCTTAAAAATAATGTGTGTGTCAGTGACCCCCTCCAAGACTCAGACCTCACAATTCCTCGTTCCAACACTATCCTTGTTCCCCAGTGAATTCTAGCATGGTTACTCTTGAGATCTTATGATCTCCAAGAACTTCTTGATCTTCAAAAGAGGCAGTGGACTTAGAATCAAGAAGTTCTGGGTTCAAGTTCTGCCTCTAACAGTAGCTATGTGGTTCTACAAATCAGCCTCTCTAAGCCTCAGTTTCTCCATCTCCCAATTGAGACTAAAGATGCCTGTGTGATTGTTATGAGACTCAAATGAGATCATAGTTAAGAAGGAATTAATAAACTTTAAAGAGCTAAATAAATGTTAGGCCCTGGTATCCTGAATTTCCAAACTCTATTCTTGGGCTACAATTTCCAGTCCTTCTACCTCTTCTACTCTTTTATTCCAAAGAGCTTAGCCTTCACTTTAGCTTCTAGTCCCTTGACCCAACCTATTAATCCTCAGTCTTGTAAAAAAACAAAACAAAACAGAACAGAACAAACAAACAAAAAAACCATTCAGATCCTGCAGCTCCTCTTCCTAGGGTGCTGAAATTTTCCTACAGAAAGAATTGAAACCAAGTGGGTTTCATTCACTACAAATCTATGGTGCATAAACGTAGCTGGACCCTTGTTTACTGCTTGGAAATCCTTCTACTCTTCCTATGCCAAGATAAGGTCAAAAGGAGTATATGATCTATATATAAAGAGTGATACCATAAGTAAGTTAGGGAAATACAAAATAGTTTAACTGGAAGATCTGTTGGAGAAGGGAAGAATTGACAACCAAATAAAAGACAAAGAACTTTATAAGATATAAAATGAATAATTTTGATTGTATTAAATTTTAAAGCTTTTGTACAAACAGAACCAATGTAACCAAAATTAGAAGGGAAACAACAAACTGGGGAAATTTTTATAATAAATTTCTCTGATAAAGGTCTTATAAGAATATAAGCCATTCCCAATTGAAAAATGGTCAAAGGATATGAATAAGCAATTTTCATATGAAGAAATCAATAATCATCTAAAAATGTTCTAAATAACTTGTGATTAAAGAAATGGACATTATAACAACTCAGGTATCATCTCACATCTATCAGATTGGCCAATATGATTAGTAAAGGAAAGTGATAAATGTTGGAGGGGTTGTGGCAAAATTGGAGCCCTGGTGCATTGTTGGTGGAGTTGTAAACTGATCTACTCCGTTCTGGAGGGCGATTTGGAACTATGCCCAGAGGGCTATAAAATTGTGTATACCCTTTGTTATACCACTAGTAGGTCTATATACCAAAGAGATCATGAAAAAGGAGAAAGGACCTAGTTGTACAAAAATATTTATAGCAGCTCTTTTTCTGTTGGCAAAGAATTGGAAATTGGGGGGATGTCCATCAATTGGGGAATGGCTGAACAAATTGTAGTACATGTTGGTGATGGAATACTATTGTGCTATAAGAAATGATGAGCAGGATGATTTCAGAAAAAGCTGGAAAGATCTGCATGAACTGATGCAGAGTGAAATAAACAGAACCAGAACATTATACATAGTGACATCAATATTGTGGAATGACCAACTATGAAAGGCTTAGCTACTCTCAGCAATACAATGATTGAGGACAATTCTGAAGGACTTATGAGAAGGAATGCTATCCGCCTCCAAAGAAAGAATTGTTGCAGTCAGATGCAGGTGAAAAAATACTATTTTCCAAATTAATTTATTTACAGTTTTATTTTGTATGAGTATTCTCTTACAACAGTGAACAACATAAAAGTATGTTTTGGATAATAATACAGGTATAATTCAGATCAAATTACTTATGTCTGGGAGAGGGGAAGTAACAGAGGGAGGGAGACAATATGGATCTTATAATTTTATAAAATGTATGTGGGAAATTGTTACTGCATGTAATTGGGAAAATAAAATATCTTTGAATAAGGAAATTCTACTCTGTTCTTGTTTTTCAGCTGTTTCAATCATGCCCAACTTTCCATGTCTCCATTTGGGGTTTTCTTGGCAGAGATACTACAGTAGTTTGCCATTTCCTTCTCCAGCTCACTTTACTGATGAAGAAATTGAGGTAAAAAGGATTAAGCGACTTTCCCATAGTCACACAGCCAGTTAGTGTCTGAGGCTAGATTTGAACTCAGGAATCTGATGAGTCTCCCTGACTCCAGGCCTAGCACTCTATCCACTGCACCTAGTTGCTCAGTCTCTTTATTCCTATACTTAGTTGTATCCTTCTACATCATACTCCCTCTCTTTTATCTTTAATCTTACCTTCTTCCTTGATTCCTATCTTCTTTCTTCAGTCCTCCCCAATCCTAAATTTCCCTAGTCCTTCTACCTTATCCAATTGTTTTCCCATTGTTCTTCTTTCATTCACAGCTACATTTCCTTGAAAGAGTTGTCTTTACTCAATGTTTCTCTTTCTCCATCTCTCACCCTCTCCTTTGCCTAACATTCAAGGTCTTCCTCTTCCTTTCCAGGCTTAATCCATACTACTCCCCACTACCTATTGCATTTGTTGTCCCTTGACCATGTTCTATGCTCTTCTGATTCTGTCCCCTTGCTCATACTATTATTCCCCCTCTGTCTTCAGTGCTTTCCTTTTCTTTCTTTTATTTTTTTTTAAACCCTTACCTTCCTTCTTGGACTCCATACTGTGTATTGGTTCCAAGGCAGAAGAGTGGTAAGAGCTAGGCAATGGGGGTCAAGTGACTTGCCCAGGGTCACACAGTTGGGAAGTTTCTGAGGCCAGATTTAAACCTAGGACCTCCCATCTCTAGGCCTGACTCTCAATCCACTGAGCCATCCAGATTCCCACCCCACTTCCTTTTCCTTTCTTCCATTAACAAAAAATTTCTTTTTTTAGTCTTTCACTTGATTTTTTAATTGTTTTTTTATTTTTACCAATTACACGAAATAAAACATTTCCACATAAGTTTTCCAAGTTACATGGTCCAAATTGTCTTCCTCCCTCCTTCCCTCTCCACTCTTGGATCTGACAAGCAATTCAATCTGGATTATACATGTATTATCACACAAAACATATTGCCACTTTGTTCATTTTTGTAGGTGACTGATCCAATAATTTCTTAAGTTATATACACAAAGCTAAGTCCAAGGACACAATTTGAAAAGTAAGATAGTCTTAAGACAGCCTATTGAATTTTTATAACTTAAAAAAATGCCTCCTCCAAGAAGCTTTCCTTCATAGCTCCAATTAGTAATTATCTTTTCCCCCTTGGATCTTGCAAAACCCTTTGCTGGCATCACTTCCATGCACTTATGTGTTGTTTTGTATTCTAGTTATATGTGTACATGTTGTAGTTCCCAATTAGATTGCATGGGGGCAGCTGGGTGGTTCAGTGGATTGAGAGCCAGCCCTAGATTCAAATCTAGTATCAGACACGTCCCAGCTGTGTGACCCTGGGCAAGTCACTTGACCCCCATTGCCTAGCCCTTACCACTCTTCTGTCTTGGAATTATAGTATTAATTCCAAAGCAGAAAGTAAGGGTGGGAAAAAAAAAGGGACAAGTCTTGTTCATCTCTGTCCTTCTCTCTCAGAGCTGTCTCAATACCCACCTGGAATCTCCCTAACGTAGTTACTCTCCAGCTGTGAGGCTGCAGCCCATGCCCCTTCTCGTGTCTTCCTCTCCTCTCGTGGATATTTCCCAGGAAGTCTGGCCAACGTGCTGGGACTTCCCTCTAGAGTTCTTGTCATACTGAGGATACCAGTGGAGTAGGAAGGCTCTCTATTATTGAGCCTTTCATTTTTCATAGACTAAAGAACTCCTTGACTTGCACATAGCACATCAGCAAATAATATTCATGTTTAAAAGGATGAGACTGTGTTCTAATGAATGGAGTTTCAGCCTAGGAGTTGAGAGGACCTGAATTCAAATCCTGCCTTTGGCACGTACTAGCCCTATGACTCTTGGTCAGAGCTCAGTGCTCTGGATCACTTACTAAGACCATAAGATGCAGAGAAGAGGGAATTTCCTCACCTGGAAGACTCTTCTACCAGTGAAAACTAGAGGAAATGAGGCCAGGTTGGCCTGGATGCCCTCCTTCAATGGTGGTTCCTGAAAGGATCCATTCAATATCAGGGAGAGGCCAAAAAGCTGGAGGCTGTTTCCAGGGTGTGAATTACAGTACAGAAGAATGGAAATGGTCTTTCGTCTGTTTCTTTCTTTTTCTAGTCATGCAAAACCTGCTTCCATGAGCAAAATCATACAAACCCCAAAATAAAAGCAAAGATACCCTGATGTGAAAGACAACCCCAGCAGTTCTTTCTCCGAAGGCGGAGAGCATTCCCCATCATGTCTGTTAGGACTGTCCCAGATCAGTCTGTAGCTAAGAGTAGCCAAGGTTTCACAATCACTGTCCAGTATGGCTCTTAATGTTTCAATTTCCATTACACATTTTCCTTTTTTTTCCTTATCAGTGCCTTGTTTAATTAAGCCAGATTGGAGTTGCCTCAAATGCATGTGATGCTTCTCATTTTTATTCACTTTAGTTTAAAATTGACTTTTATTCTTACACGGATTCAGTAGTTAGTACACAGACTACTGATTAGGAAATATCTGCCACATGAGGAACCAGTACTTATCTGTTAAAATATATTTAATTTCACTTATTATGATTTTATTTCTTTAAACCCTTTCCTTCCATCTTAGAATTAATACTATATATTAGTTTCAAGGCAGAAGAATAGTATGGGGTGTAATAATTATAAGGGATTGTTGAAATATTGAAGAGGTACAGGGGATAAGGAAGGTGCTTCAGTTTTCCTTTCCATGGGGGTTAAGTGACTTGCCCAGGGTCACACAGCCAGGAAGTGTCTGAGGCCAGTTTTGAAACCAGGACCTTCATCTGTTGACCTGGCTCTCAGTCCACTAAGCCACCTACCTGCTTCTTTATCATGTTATTTTTTTAATTTGAAAAAAAACTATTTAATTAGGTCTTTTAGAATATTTTTTCCATTGTTACATGATTCATTATTATTTTATTTTGATGCTCAGAAGGTCTGCTTCTTCCTGAACCTCGAACAGAAGAAAATATTCATGACTGACATGTGGGAGACTCCGTTACATGGCCTTCCCCCATGTCTTATTCTTTAACCAGCATTTTCCAGCATATTTTTCCTGACCCACTCTTCTGCCTTCCTTTCCATTAAAGTTGCTGACTAGAAGCAGAGTATATAGTAATTTAATTTGGAAAGTCTTAACAAGATCTTTGAAGAATCTCTTATCTCTTTATTCTCTGCCACAGATGTCTTACATAAGCTGCAATTATCTTTATGATGTTCTTTTTTTGCATGTGCTTGTTGTGAATGCTGTAATAGATAACAATCACAGCCATGAAATGATGTTTCTTGTTACCTTTGAACGCCTGATTAAACCAGCTCCATCAACTCCTTTATTTGCTTCTCCGAGGAAAACCTAGGAGCCAGCCTAGCTTTTAAATGTAGCTTCCCTTTGCTTTCTTGGTTCATTTATAATCAGAATTAAAAGATCGCTATGATTCCGTTCCTGCATGCTAAATCTCAGTCACCAGTTAATAATCTCATAGTTAGAGTAAAAATGGTGAAGTTACTGTTTATAGGGCATCTCTAAGACTGTTTTCTGTCCTGCTTCTACCTGAGTACCCCCAAAATTGAGCCTCCAGAGGCCATGCTACGTAGTTGAGCCACTTGGGGAGCCTGGCAGTGAGCCCATGTGGCTACCCCTTTTACCTGGTCCCTTTGGGGGCCTGAACTTGTGCCTCCCCTTCCCTTTCTGAGAACCATAATCAGATCAAGATTATCATTCACTACCCCCAGAAAGGGTCCATCAATCAAGTATCCTGTTGTTGTACTTATTTTTGTGGCCATAACTCCCAATCTTCTCCCTGAATTGTCTCCCCAAGAGAATGTAAGCTCCTGGAAAGCAAAAATGATCGCACTCTTCTGTTTGCTTTCCCAAGGTTTAGTAAAAGCTTAGTACAAAGGAAGCTTTAAGATCTATCTGTGGTCAGTAAACATTTATTAAGTACCTACTATGTCTAAGTGCTAAGAATACAAAGAAAGAAAGATAGTCAGTCCCTGCCCCTGAGGAGTTCACAATCTAATAAATAATAAATTTATTATATATATAATAATAAAATTATTAATAAATATAATAAAGAGAGACAATGTATACATCATATAAGCTCTATACTTCCAGGAAAAATTGGAACAAAATCTTTCTCTACTAAGGCCCCTGGGTCTACCCATTTATAAAAGTGTTTTCCAGCCCTTGATAAACACCCCATTCATTCATTTATCTAAAACTACGACTCTTCGCCCCTTCGTCTCTTTTCCATCTACCCTTCAAGCGTCACTGCAGACGTGGAAAGATGCCACATAGAACAGAGAGCCCTTTTGTCTTTGTTCCATGGATTGTCATGGCCAAAGAATGTGTCATCAAGTGGCCAGTCTTCTGGTGATGAGCCTCTTCTACTTGAAAAGTTGGCATAGTCTGTTGCTGAAGCTGTATCTGAAGCCTTTCTAACAAGCTGGAACCTGCCAGAGCTTACACTTTACCATCATGAGCTTTGAGATCCCAACATCACCATTGTGAAAAGACAAGGCATCAGAGAACTGTGTGGAGGCCCTACACACAGGAGATACTCAATAATAATTTTTGGATTGTGGAAAAAAAGAGACTTTGAAGCACCATATATTCAACAAGCCAACTCAAATAGATAAATATTTATTAAATACCTGTTGTCATTTAATAGTTTCTTTTTTTTAACCCTTATCTTCCACCTTAGAATCAATACTGTGTATTGGTTCCAAGGCAAAAGACTGGCAAGGGCTAGGCAATGGGGGTTAAGTGACTTGCCCAAGGTCACACAGCAAGGAAGTATCTGAGGCCAGATTTGAAACTAGGACCTCCCATCTCTAGGCCTGGATCTCTATCCACTGAGCACCTAGCTGCCTCCTGTTTAGGAGTTTCAATAATGTCTGACTCTTCATTATCCTGTTTGGGGATTTCTTGGCAAAGATACTAGAGTAGTTTGCCATTTCCTTCTCTAACTCGTTTTACAGATGAGGAAACTGAGGCAAATATGATTAAGTGACTTGCCCAGGGTCTCACAGCTAGTAAGTATCTAAGGCTGGATTTTATCTCAGTGATTCCAGGCCCAGAACCACCTAGCTGCATTAAATTTTTAACTAATACATTAAATTAAATCTATTTTGTATACCTACTCCTTCATTTGCCTCTCCAAGGAAAACCTGGGGCCATTCTAGCCTTTAGCTTCTACTTCCTTTTGTTTTCTTGTTTCATTTATAGTCAGAATACTATGTCTAAGTGCTAAGAATACAAAGAAAGAAAGATCGTCAGTCCCTGCCCCTGAGGAGTTCACAATCTAATAAATAATAAATTTATTATATATAACATATATAACAATAATAAAATTATTAATAAATAACATTATTTATTATATAAAATATCTATTATATTTATATATTTATAATATATAATAATATATATTTATATATTTATAATTATATAAGTATAATTATAATATATAAAATAAATGAAAAGGTTAACATGTCATAATTCTTCTGCTACTAAATTCATTTTTTAATCATATATTAGATGCCATGGTAATTTTTGGATATGTAAAGATAGCTAGAAAACCATTCTGCCCTTAGGGAGTTTATCATCTAAAATGGGATTATGACATATACACAAATAGGTATGTTATACCTACAGTGTAAGCTGTGTAGCAAGGGAAGTTGCAAAGATTGATTGACAGCCCTCAAGCCTAGATTCTTAAGAACTGGCTGGGTGAAGATTCTAAGTTGTTGGATAGCTTTTCAACTGTCTGTCTCTGAAGCTGGATTCAACACAGAAGCTGTGAATCTGAGAGGCTCTCTGAATTAACCATCTCAATCTCTTAAGATCTTTTAAGCACCTTCAACTGGTTTCTTGTGTCTGACCCACCAAGGATGCTGGAGAATGTGAGAATCTGGGCTCCCTGTTTGGACTTTACCCTTTATTTAACTTGTAGATAGTTTAGTTTAGTTAGATTAAGATTAGTGTAGAAACTTTATTGGGTTAAGAATCTGGGTGGGAAATAGTCAGATGGTCCATCCTTCACTACCATTCCCTTCCCTTTGTTAATAAAATAATTTATTTACTTGTGTGTGTTCCCTTTCCTAAACCTCTTCCCCTTTCCCTTAAAATCCCCTTATAACAGCTGCTATCAATGATACAATTAATACTAATTAGCATTAAAACCATTATGATTATTGTTGTAAAGTTAAGTGTCAAGAGTTGACAGTGAGATTGTAGAGATCCTCTGGCTGAGGATCAAGGGGAAGGACTTTTAAAATATGTACATGCTATTCCAGAAATCTGACTTTTGGACATGTATTCCAAGGAGATCAAAGAGAGAAATAAATGTCCCATATGCCCCCCAAATATTTATAGCAACTCTCCTTGTAGAAACAAGGAACGAGAAACAAAGTGCAGTAGATGTTTATCAATTGGGGAATGGCTAAACAAATTATGGCATATATATGTAATGAAATATTATTATCCTGTTAAAAATTAATGTGAAGAATACAGAAAATTTGCAAGAACTGATGACAAGTAAAGTAAGCAGAACCCAGAAAAGAATGAACATGATTACAACAACTTAAATGGAAAGAATCTTTTTTTAATCAGAACTGAATCCCTTGGAATTGTAATGACCAAGCTTGGCCCCAAAGAAGAAATATGAGAATGTGCCTCTCTCTCTGCTTTAGCTTTACCGAAGTAGAGGACCATGGATGTGGAACATGATAGGTCAGATTGGGTTGATTGGTTGGTTGATTTTGCTGAACTGCTTTTATCTCCCCTCTTCTCCTTTTTTTATTCTTTAAGGAACAGGAGAGATACATTGGTCAATGAAGAAGATATAAAAACAAAACATATTCATAAAACTTTTTAAAAAACCCTTACCTTCCCTCTTAGAATCAGTAATGTGCATTAGTTCCAAGGCATAAGAGTGGTAAGGGTTAGGCTATGAGAATTAAGTGATTTGTCCAGGATTTTATCTAAAGTCACATTTGAACCCAGGACCTCCTGGCTCTCAATCCACTGAACTACCTAGCTACCCCCTCATAAAACATTTTAAAAGATATATATGACTTTCTTTTGAACTATCAATTGTAAATGATTTGGTTGAAGATTAAGTCATCCTCTTCACCATTCTAATACATTTCCAACTCAAGAGAATTTTGTATTCTTTGAAGTATCTTCAATATATTAATTAACACCATAGATCTCCATCACAACTCAATTAACTAAGTAAGCAGAACAGAAATCATTCTCTCCATTGAAGAAACCAGGAAGGTTGTTATTTCTGAAGCTAGAACTTAGATCAACTTACTCCCAGCTAGATTTCTACTTCCTCTCTGCCTATGGAACCATGCCATGAAATCAAAGAATCAGAGGAAGAGAACTTATAGACTAACTAGTTTAATTTGCATCTAAGACTCACCTCAACAATATCCCCAATAATTAGCCATCCAACCTTTTTGCTCAAAGCCCCCTAGTGAGGAGCAACCGGGGCTTAGCTGTAACCAGTCTCTCAGGTGAGAGAGCCAATTGTTAAATTTTCAGTGTAAGCATTGCAAAATTAGCAAACATTCCAAATTGGGGCTGGATTTATAGTTTCATTGATTGTCTCAACTAAAGAAAGTGATGGAGAAAGTGATAAGGATGAAGATTAAACTTAGAAGTTTGTCTTATTAAAGGAGCTTGTTCTTAAACATTGACCAGCCTACCCATGGGCTCAACTTCCCCCTGAGGCCCAATTCCACTCTGGGATGGGCTTTATTGCTAGGAAGTTTTCCCAAGACATCAAGATAAAACTGCTTCAGAGGCATCTTCTATCCATTGTTCCTGGTTCCTCCCTCTGGAATCAATCACAATTCCTCAAGACAACATTCAAGAGGAGAAACAGAAGCAGCATTTGATTAAGAATCCTTCACCAAGTGACCTGCTTCAGGTATGCAGCTAGTTCCCAGCTGCTACCCACCAGGACATTGAAGAGTCCACAAAGGCTATGTGGTGGAGGTTCAGCCTGATGGTGAAAGGTGAATGTGGGAAACACACACAGGAATCAGTGCATACCCTTTACTTAAAAAAAAAAAATAAAAAACTTTACCTTCCATCTTAGAATTAATACTGTGTTTTGGTTCCAAGGCAGAAGAGCAGGAAGGGCTAGGTGTTGGGGTTAAGTGACTTTTCAGAGTCACAGCTAGGAAGTGTCTAAAGATTTGAACCCAGGATTTTCTGTCTCTAGGCCTGGTTACCTAGCTGCCCTCCATATATTTTACTTTTGAGACCCAGATGTTAGCGAGCAATGATGAGTTCCTATGGTCTTTGGCTAAGTCGAAACACAATAGAATCAGGGTGTGTAATGGGGAGTCGTTGAAAATTCAGAGTTTTGAAACTGACATTTTAAAAATATATGTTTTATATTTATATAATACCTACATATTACTTTAAAAAAACTCTTACATTCCACCCCAAAATCAATACTATGTTTTGGTTCTAAGGCAGAAAAATAGTAAGGACTAGGCAATGGGGGGTTACTAGGGCCACCCAGCTGCCCCCTACATATTACTTTTTTTTAAACCCTTACCTTCTGTCTTAGAATCAATACTGTGTATTAGTTTCAAGAAACAGTTTTTCTTCTGTGTGGCAGCTGAGAGGGCCAAGCCATTTTGAGGCCTGCTTAGGTCAAAAAGCCTAGCTAGGTCTGGAAGAGCTGGCAGTTGGCAGAGAGAGTAAATAACCAAACTGATTTTTTTAAAACCCTTACCTTCCATCTTGGCATCAATACTGTGTATTGATTCCAAGGCAGAAGAGTGGTAAGGGCTAGGCAATGGAGTTTAAGTGACTTGCCCAGGATCACACAGCTGGGAAGTGTCTGAGGCCAGATTTGAACCTAGGACTTCCCATCTAGGCCTGGCTCTCAATCTACTGAGCTACCCAGTTGCCCCCACCAAACTGATTTAAAGCTGAAAGAGATCTAAGGAGACGGTAAACTTACTTATACAAGAAAGAAAAAGGTAGTTTTTTCCCCTCTATGTGACTGTAGAGTGGACAGGGCCTTTAAGGCCTACCAAACTGCTGGGAGTTGGAGGAGTAATCTGAAGGAATACAAGGAGGCAGTGAATTATATATATATATGGATAATTTTTAGAATAGGTTATTTAGCATGGCTTCTGGGGATTTAGTTCAGTGAGTGATAAGGAGTTGTAAATTAGGCTCAGGTAAACCTGAACGAGAAGCAAATTCTCAAGAACTAGAAGGAAGTGAGTAAAAGCTTAGCCCCCTGTGAGATTTAGGGATCCTAATCCTCAACCTTTGTTACCTTCCCTTCCCCTTCCTCAAACTTTTTCCAATATTTATTAAATAGAGGGGGATTTTTTACATCTATCTCCAGCAGTTATCCATTGTGCAGGCCCAGTTACAAGGAGTTCCCCCCACTTAACATTTCTATATTAATATCCCTGACTGTTCTCATTTGCAACATTCTTGGTGATATATTACAATGAATATTTCTTGGTGAGCTAAACAGATACAGAGCCTAAAGAACTGATACTAGATCCTCATAAAAACCTCAGACAAAGGTTTAATTACTCAAATTTACAAAGAGCTAAATCAATTGTACAAAAAATCAAGCCACTCTTCAATTGATAAATGGGCAAGGGACACGAACAGGCAGTTCTCAGCCAAAGAAATCAAAACTATAAATAAGCACATGAAAAAGTGTTCTAGATCTCTTATAATCAGAGAGATGCAAATCAAAACAACTCTGAGGTATCACCTCACACCTAGCAGATTGACTAACATGACAGCAAAGGAAAGTAATGAATGCTGGAGGGGATGCGGCAAAGTAGGGACACTAATCCACTGCTGGTGGAGTTGTGAACTGATCCAGCCATTCTGGAGGGCAATTTGGAACTATGCCCAAAGGGCGATAAAAGAATGTCTGCCCTATGATCCAGCCATAGCACTGCTGGGCTTGTACCCCAAAGAGATAATAAGGAAAAAGACTTGTACAAGAATATTCATAGCTGCACTCTTTGTGGTGGCCAAAAATTGGAAAACGAGGGGATGCCCTTCAGTTGGAGAATGGCTGAAAAATTATGGTATATGTTGGTGATGGAATACTATTGTGCTCAAAGGAATAATAAAGTGGAGGAATTCCATGGAGACTGGAACAACCTCCAGGAAGTGATGCAGAGCAAAAGGAGCAGAACCAGGAGAACATTGTACACAGAGACTGAAACACTGTGGTACAATTGAACGTAATGGACTTCTCCAGTAGTGTCAATGCAATGTCCCTGAACAATCTGCAGGGATCTAGGAGAAAAAGCACTATCCACAAGCAAAGGACAAACTGTGGGAGTTAAAACACCGAGGAAAACCAACTGCTAGACTACAGGGGTTGAGGGGATATGACTGAGGAGAGACTCTAAATGAACACTCTAATGCAAATACCAACAACATGGAAATGGGTTCGAATCAAGAACACTTGTGATACCCAGTGGAATTTCACATTGGCTATGGGATGGGGGGGGGGCAGAAAATGATCTTTGTCTCCAATGAATAATGCTCAGAAATGACCAGACAAAATAATGTTTAAAAAAAAAAAAGAACTGATACTAGTATCCATAACAGACACAGTCAGGACTTTTAAAAAAGGCTTTTCCCCCCCCTTCACTGTCATCCTAGAGGGCATTAAAAAGCCACCTGACCATAGCTACAGCCTAGAAGTCTGCTTTTACATGTACTGGCTTCAGTGAAAAATGTAGTTTTACAACACCTTGTATCTGGGAGCTAAACCCAAACTCTTTTACTTTACTATTCCTTCTTATATTAAGGGAATAGCATTCCCTGTGTGATGGGACTGCTTACCATTATGTTATTGGATCTTTTGAGCTATATACCATTAGTTGTGGGGGTAATACTATTATTTTTATTGATAAAGATGGTACTCTACTACATCTACAATCAATTTAAAGAATTGAAACTACAGCAAATAAGATTTAACAAATTAATCTTAAAAGTGAATAACCTGGAGTCTATAATACAGAAATATGAGACATAGAAAAATGGTACTGATAAGCAAAAGGGCACAACTAAATTAGAGAAAGAAATGGCAGAAGAGTGTGGGTGCTTTTTTCCCCTTTGGCATAGATAGTTTTAAAAAGGAAACTCCGTCTTTTGAGAAGGAATCAAGATCAGTTCTAAAGAAGTTCAAAAAAAATCAAACAATTTAATCCTGACTACAATGATTTTGATATGCTTTTAGATGAATTGCTTACAAAACAGGAGAAACAGAAAATCATTGCTGAGACCAATGAAAATGATAGTATCCCTGATTGGCCTTTATCTAAGCCAAATTGAAATATTAATTCAGATTATGGATATCAACAATTGATCAGGGCAAGATAGGCAGTAATCCAAATGATGAAAGACTGTTCCCAAAGACCAAGTACATGGACAAAATTTGAGAGAGTGAAGCAGGAAATTGGGGAAACACCCTCTACTTTCCTAGATAGATTGATAGACCTGGGGGAACATTGGATTGGATTGGACATATGCAAAGAAAGGGAGATAAGTCAATTAAGAAGGCAATTTGTTAGAAATGCCTTTCCTATAGTACATAATTATTTTAAAAGTCAGTGTTCAGACTGGGAGCAAATAGAAACTCGACAAGTTTAGGAGAGTAGCTTCTTATGTGTACCAAGATAAGATCTCAATGACTCCAAATGGTTCTCATTAGCCCTATGGCTTAATTAATCCTAACAATAGCTAAAAAGTATCTGAGGGTAGGACATATTTGAACCCAGGACATCCTGGTCTCTCTCCCTATCCATTAAACTACCTAGCTGTCCCTATATATTACTTTAAGATTTGTGAAGTACTCTATAAGTATTAACTCATTTTGTGCTCCTGGGATTGAGGTGCTCTTATTATCCCCATTTTATAGTTGAGGAAACTGAGGCAAACAGAGGTTAAAGTGAATTATCCTGAGTTATGCATCTATTAGGTGTCTGAGGTCACATTTGAACTTGGGTCTTCTTGATGCTAGGTCCAGTGGGAGTAGAGAGGGAAGGTCAAGAGCCTAAAATAAAGACTCCTCTTCCCATAGTTTTTGGAGTGTGTGTCTGTCAACTCTGCTTTCTTCAAGAGCTCAAACCCAAAGGTATGTAAGTGTCAAAGAGACCATGCTCCATCTGAACCATGCCTCAAGATACAGTGCTCAGGCACTATAAGGAGAGCCAGTGCATCCCAAGCCTTGATTGAGGTAGAGAGAATTGCCTAGAATAGAGAGAATCTGACTACAAAAAGAGGAACAGGCTAAATGTCTGTTCTCAGATATTCTCTGAGCTCTTCTTCAACAACAAAGATTTGAACCAGCCCCCAAGGCCAAGGATGGATCATAAGAAAGGAGGAAGAATGTTACTGGGGGAAAGGGAACTCAAGAGTTAATCTGCCAGAAATACTTTAGTACAGTAACTTCTGGAATTGCAGGCAGAGATACACTGGGGCTCAGGTTAGGGTAAAGGGTGGTCCAGTGCTGTGATGGAATGAGCACTGTATATGAATAAGACAGAAAGACAGTTCTGCCTCTGATGAAGACTCACTGTGTGACCTTGGTCAAGTCATTGCCCACCCTCAGTCCCCAGTTTCTCTTCTGTAAAATAAACCTGGGCTAGGTAATAAATTAGGCTTGAAAAGAACCTTAAAAGTCATCAAATCCAACTTCCCCCTTTTTTTACAGGGGAGGAAACAAGAGCTCTGTGAAGGTAAATGATTCGCCAAGTGTCAGCTAGGAATGAGAAGTAGGAATTAAACCTAAGTCTTCCTGTCATCATGGGGGCAGAGTAGATAGATCATTGGACTTGGAGTTCAAATTCAGCCTAAAATAGTAATTCTGTTACCCCAGACAAGTCATTTAATCTCTGTCTGCCTCAATTTCTTCAAATGTAAAATGTAGATAACACCTCACAGGGTTGTTCTGAGGCTAAAATAAAATTACACTGAGGTACAGAACCCAACACGTACTAGGTGCTTAAGAAAAACTACTTCCTCCCTTCTTCTGTCCAAGCCCAGCATTCTAACCACTGTAGCAAAATGCCTTGAAGATGACATTCCAAGATTCTATGATTCCAAGGACTAGAGTGTCACCATAGAAACTCCATCTTCCTCTGGCACGATGAGATGGGACTTCCATTGGGAGGCATAAGCACTCTCCTTGGGGTGTCCCTTCCAGGATCCCTCCAGAGTTTCTCTAGGTTTCCCCTTGTTGGACCGCACAATTCTCCTGCACTCACCTTTGCCAGATGGGCGTCTGGTCCTGGAGTCTGCAGAGTTCTGAGAGGTTGGGGTGTCTGTCTACTCCCTGATGTCCCTGGAGCCTTCTTCCCTACTGAGTGGTGTATTGAGATAAGATGAATGGGTGGCAGGTATCAGAGGAGTAAATCCAGGCTGCCCAGAGCACCGGCCCCTCCTTCTGCTCCTTATCCTGTTGCTAGTAAAATCTTGGATCACCCAGGGGACCTTTGGTCAGC
Source organism: Monodelphis domestica (assembly GCF_027887165.1). Taxonomy (NCBI): domain Eukaryota; kingdom Metazoa; phylum Chordata; class Mammalia; order Didelphimorphia; family Didelphidae; genus Monodelphis; species Monodelphis domestica. The sequence continues at coordinate 350,323,869 of NC_077227.1, forward strand.
CAGTGCTTTGGTAATACCTAGAGAAGGTGTGGTTGATGACTCTTCCCATCAGAGGCTGTTCCCCAGAAGCTGTGCCCAGGGAAGCTTTATCCATAAAGAGAAAGGTGAACTAACTACCAGGTATGCCTTGAGAGGTATAAGAAGCACCCCCACTTCCATGCCTGAAATTCCACCATTACTGGAATTCATGAAGTTAAGTATTAGCCTCTTCAGACTCTTGTTTTAAATAATAAAAATTAGACTTCACACTTTCTATGTATGGTACTTAGTAATTTACAAAGCATTTTCCTTACAACAGTTCCATCCATCAGTTGTGTAAGTTTATCACCTACTCTGGGTTACACTTCTCCAACGACTACTCCCTGGTTCTAAGATTACCTTCTAGGAAATCATCCTTCTAAAATTATAGCTCACAGGCTCCCATTGGTGGGTTTCCCTTTATTGGTCAGTCTGTCTGTCAGTCAGTCAATAAATATCTATTAAGCACCTACCATGTGCTTGACACTGTGCTAAACTCTGGAAATATGAAGAAAGTTTAAAGATAGTTCCTGCCTTCAAGGAGCTCACAGTCCAATGGAGCCCATGAGCAAAGAACAAGGTACACAGTAGTTACTTACAGGATAAATGAGAAATAATTAACAGAGGGAGGGCACTGGAATTAAGAGGGATTAGGATTCCTACAGAAGATGATATTTTAGCTGGGAATTCAAAGAAGCCAGAGAAGCCCAGTAAGCAGAGGTAAGGAAGGAGGGCATTCCAGGCATGTGGAATGGCTGGGGAAAATGTCCAGAGTCAGGAAAGGAAGTGTTAGTTAAGGAAGAGCAAGTGTCACAGAATCAAAGAGTAGGTATTGGAAATAAGGTTTAAAATGCTTGGGGGTGGGAGTCATCTGGGTGGCTTGGTGGATAGAAAGCTAGATCTAGAGATAAGGAGGTCCTAGATTCAAATCTGACCTCAGACACTTCTCAGCTGTGTGACCCTGAGCAAGTCACTTAACCCCTATTGCCTAGCCCTTACCACTCTTCTGCCTTAGAATATATACATAATATTGAATCCAAGATGGAAGGTAAGAGTTTTAAAAAGAAGAAGACTGGAAAGATGGGAGGGGCACAGTTATGGAGGACTTTGAACACCAAACAGGATTTTCTATTTGATCTTGGAGGTGATGGGGAGCAACTGGAGTTTATTGAGTAGGGGTGTGATGTGGTGTGACTGACGCCTTTGGAAAATCACTTTGGTGGCTAAACAGGGGATATGGAATGGGGAGAGAACAGAGAAAGACAGACCCATGAACAGGTCATTGCAATAGCTCAGGAGTGAAAAGATTTTGAGGTTCTGCATCAGGGTGGTAGCAATGCCAGAGAAGGGAAAGGGGTGGATTCAAGAGATATTGCTAAAAAGTAAAAAGTTAAAAAAAAAAAAAGACCTTGATAACAGATTGGCTATAGGGAGTGAGAGAAAGTGAGGAGTCAATAGTGACACCTGGGAGTAGGGCAACTAGGTTGCTCAGTGGATAGAGAGCTAGGGCTGAAGACAGGATGTCCTAGGTTCAAATTTGGTCTGTGACACTTGTTTTTTAAAAAATCCTTGCCTTCCATCTTAGAACCAACAAGGCAGAGAAGTAGTAAGGGCAAGACAATGGGAGATAAGTGATCACACAGCTAGGAAGTGTCTCAGGTCAGATTTTAACCCAAGACCTCCCATCTCTAGGCCTGCCTCTTAATCTCCTGAGCCATCTAGTTGCCTCAAATACTTCCTAGCAATGTGACCCTGGGCAAATCACTTAATCTTCATTGCCTGTTCCTTACCACTCCTTCTGCCTTAGAACCAATCCACACACAATATCGATTCTAAGATGGAAGGTAAGGATTTAAATAAACAAACAAATAAATTTTTAAAAATGTTTTATTCTGCACCCTGAATCCATCTCATGTTCCATGATATAGTTTTCTCATGGGTCCTCTCTTTAATGATATTCGATCATTACATTAACCAGTCAAAGTCTTTCAAAATTGTTCATCCTTACAATGTGTGTAATTGAAAACCTTTTACCTAAAAAACTACATTTCCTGAGAGCCCACTGACTTCCTGTCATTACGAACTTTCTCTAGACAGTGGATATTAGGCAGTGACATTGAGGGTCCTGGCATCTTGGGCTTGATGTTGCAAGCATGGTGGTGGTAAGCGTGGGGGTTTTGAACAGACTAATTAGCCATGGATACATGGTTTTATTTTTATCCCTTTTGTCCCTTTATTTCTAATGATCATTCATACATCTCCTAAAAGATAATATTTTTATTATTGAGGTTTAATTTTAACTTTTACAAGTGTTACTGTTAATGTAAAGGATAATGTATACTTCTTTATACTTCTTTAACATTTTAATATTTTATGAGCTGTTACCTGTCCCTTGCTTTCTGTAATTATGTTAGTTGATATAATTTTATAATTATAACTTTCATGAGTATTATTATCATCATTATTGTGGATACATAAATGGAGCCCAGAGGGCAAATGGCTTGCTCATCACCACATCAGTCAGAACTGGGACTTAATTTCAGGGTTTCTGATTCCAAAACCACCCCTAACCCTCTAGTGGAAGTAAGTGCACCTGCTAGCATTGCCTCCCTAATAGGAGTACCCTGGGTATCTAAAGGAAGGGTGCTCCAAAGGTCAGATTTCTCTGCCTTCAGAATTTTGCCATGGACCAGTTCAGTCATTCTTCTGAGCTCCATTTGCCTTCCTGACCCATTCTGCCTCTCCCCCAAAACCCTACTTTTATGGGCCTCTCACAACTGAGAGTCCTTTAGGCATCAGGTCTAAGGTGCTATCCCTTTAACCTCCTATAACCATGTTGGCAAACCTATGGCACATATGCCAGAGGAGGCTGTTCCTTTCCCCCTTTCCTTGTGCCTGAGGACATTTTTTTTCACCTCACCTGCCCCTCTACCCAGCAGTCCAATGGGAGAGCTTCCTCTCTCCTCTGTGTGGGGTAAGGGGAGAGGGGGTCACATGTGGCATGAGGGTTCAGTTTGAGCACTCAGTCTCTAAAAGGTTGGCCATCATTGTCCTATTCTCTCTAGCTCTCCATCAGGGATTACTTCTTCCCCTTTCTCTCTCTCCCACCCTTAGCTCTTCTTGCCTGGATTCCCATCTGAGCTTTGCAGTTCTCACATAGTCCAAGCCTCTTTCCCTCTTTTAGGGACTCTAGAGCCAGAGAAAGTGAAACCTATAGTAGAGAGACAGGGATAAAAAGCAAGCAGAAAATATCTGGCTACTGGACAGGCTATAACTAGGAGGACCCTCCTTCCTCTGGTTTTGGAAACAGGGGAAAATATCTGCCATTGAGTTCCAGAAGCCTGGCTGGTGCTGTTAGCCTCCCCACCCCACTCCCCTAACTCCAGACATTCCTGTGGAATGGAATCTCCTGTCCTGTCCATGCTCTACCAGCCACTAGAGAGCTTTGCCAGCAACCAACTGGGTGGGGTTGGGCTGGGGCTGGAGCTAAGGCCAGGGCTCAGTTCAGGGATAGGGGACAGGGAAGAGAGCATGGGGTCAAAAGAAGGGGGTCTTAGCACTCTAAAAGGAAGTCAGGATGGGGACTGGGAAAAGCATAAATCTTTCCCCAACTCTGAAAAAAATTAAGGGTCTTGGGCCATTATAATATGACAGTTTCACCCTAAAATTTTGCTTTTTCCAGGTTCTCTACAATCGGCATACATTCTCCCACTTCCTCTTGTCTCTTTTCTTTTCTCTCTTCTTTCCTCTCACTTTTCTCTGCCTCCTCATTATATACTTCTCATTCCATTTCTGCCTGTTTTTCCACTTTATTTTATTTTTCAATGAACAATTAAGCATTTCTTTTCTCTCCCACTTCCCTCTCTACTCCCATGTCTATCTGCCTATGTGTCTGTCTCTATCTGAGCAAGTCTTCTGTTTTACACTTTAATGTTTACCAAGGTTCTACAAAGTCATCCATTCTCAGAGCTGGAAAGAACTTTATAGATCTTTATTATATGGAAGAAGAAACAGTGGCCAAGGCACAAGAGAAGTGTCTTATTCAAAGTTACTAGCAAAGCTGGGTTTCAGCCTGTTTCCTGATTCTCAGAACAAAACTCTCTCCCCTCCTCTATTCTTCCTCCCAGATTCACAGATTCTGAGTTAGAAGGGACTTCAAGACCCTCTCTAGTCCAGTCCATATTAATTAAGAAGCCCTCTACAAATACCCAACAAATGATAATCTAGCCATAACACCAGAATTGGGTAGAAAGCCACCAATGCACATCTCCAGTCTTGATAGGCACCAAGAAATGCAAGTTGAGGTGAAAGGAGGGGACTGTCCTAAAAGATTCAACGTGTGTGTGTGTGTGTGTGTTCAGAAAACCTGGGTTTATGTCTTTTTAAAATTTAATTCGTTTTTAAGTAATTTTTCATGGTTACATGATTCATGTTGTCTCCTTCCCCTCTTCTCTTTCCCCCTCCTGAAGCTGATAAGCAATTTTGCTGGGTTATACGTGTGCTATCACTTCACTATTTCCATGGTATTCATTTTTGTAGTAAAAGATTCAACTACTATAAAATGCGATAGACCATGTTGTGACAATTCAAGGGGTCCAATTTTTATTGAGTCACATGAGATTCTTCCTGATCCCATGTGTGGTTTTCTTGTCAAAGATGTGGTTTGCCATTTCCTTCTCCAAGGAGATTAAGGCAAACAGCATTTAAGTGACTTGCCCAGGGTCACGAAGCTGGTGTGAATATTTGTGGTCAAATTTGAACTCAGGTCTTACTGACTCCAGATCCAGTATTTAATCCACTGGGTGGTCTAGCTGCTTCTCAACAGATCCAGAGGAACTCTTAAAACAATGGCTCCGGTGTCTCATTCTTATTCTAAAGATGGAAAATGAAAGTCCCATAGGCTTAGCAAGTCCTATTAGTACCCTAAATCCAAACTGTGTGTTCCTTACTGCTCTCTGTTTTTCTCACTCTACCTATTGGAATTCTGCCTCACCGACAGAGTTGGAAAGGGCAATATGCAAGCTACCCAAATGGCAGAGCCTAATTGGCAGGGCCATTGGAAAAAAATGTTAGAGATCTATGGAGAAGCTGACTTGTCACCCTATGCATTCCCAGGGAAGCTGGCAGAGATGTCACGCATAGCTGGAGGGCAACTAGGATTTGAGGGCAGTTACTACAGAGGGCAATAATGGAGAGCTAGCCCTTGGCTTGCTGACTCAGAATTGTATGAAAGGGAGGTGATTTACTCCTTCCTCTGGAAACTTTGAGAATGGGGCATGTATGAGAACCAAGAGCAGACAGACACTCATGGAAGAGGGAAAATACAGACAGACCTTACTAGGAAGATGAATTTATCTGCTTAGGATTTTAATCCTTTCGGGCTTAATAAATGCTTATTAATGGTTTCACATGTATAATCAATATCAGATTGCTTGCCTTCTCGAGGAGGAAGGAAAGAAAGAAGAAAATTTGGAATTCAAAATGTTTTTTAGGGGACATCTAGGTGGCTCAGTAGATTGAGAGCCAGGCCTAGAGATGGGAGGTCCTGGGTTCAAATCTAACCTCAGATACTTCCTAGCTGTGTGGCCCTGGGCAAGTCACTTAACTCCCATTGCCTAGCCCTTACCACACTTCTGCCATGGAGCCAATACATAGTATTGATTCTAAGGCAGAAGGTAAGGGTTTTTTTTTTTAATGTTTTTAAATGATTTGATTTGATTTTTAAATGATTTGATTTTAGGTTTATTTTTAATATTTTATTTTATTTCATTATTTTGATTTATTTTAACTTAATTTAATTTGTTTATTATAAACATTATTTTATTCTTATTTTATATTTATTTCCAATGATTTTAAATACAGGCAATTGGGAAATATTTAATGAAATAAAAAATAATTTAAAAGAAGAAAAAACCAAATGCTTGTTAACTGATTGACTTTTCATTTTTTATTTTATTTAGAAATTGCACATTAATCTATCTGTATGAATCATCCTCTATGGTAACTTGAAGTTAGGAAGATTAGAATCTCAATGGAATGGGGGTGAATGGAAAACAAATAAATTATGAATTGTTGAGGAAAATATTCATTCCCCTTATATGAGACTGAAATTAACAGGGACTCGAATAAAGACAAAGGCAGGTTTTTCAATGCACGAACAGGCGAGATGGAAAGAAACCTGTGACCCAGGCAGAGCTCGAAGCTCTTGCTCATATCTACTTGTAGAGTATTGCCTGGCACATAGGAAGAGCTTAGCAATGCCCATTCATTCGTGAGGGCTGGGAGCCCCATCTGGTGGCCAAATACAGCACAGCATTCTGAGTAACTGCAACCTAAGAGTGAAATAAATATGTATCATAGGGAGAATTCTAGGATTGATCAGGTGACAGATAAGGAACTTGGGGGAACAGCTGGGTAGCTCAGTGGATTGAGAATCAGGCCTAGAGAGGGGAGGTCCTGGGTTCAAACCTAGTCTGGGATACTTCCTAGCTGTGTGACCCTGGGCAAGTCCCTTAACCCCCATTGCCTAGCCCTTACCAGTATTGATTCAAAGGCAGAAAGCAAGGGTTTAAAAAAAAAATAAGGCTGGAATAAAAATAACAGAGAAAAAGTTTAGTTTAAAGCTTATTGAGATATTAAATGTATGAAATGAGAATCAATGCCAGTTAGTGATAATGGATTCTTGGCCTGAATATATAAAGGTAAATAGGGATGGATAGCTAATATAACTTTATTTTTACAGTATAGTGGGAAGTGTTTTGTTTTGTGTGGAAGTAGAAGGTTGTGTAATAATTAGGTAATTGGTAATTTAACAGATAGCAGGGTGGTTGAATTAAAGAGGTAATTAATTGCTTTTATTTGGAGTTGTACCAAAGTTTTGGGTTCCTTTGCTCAAAAGCTAGAAAGGGAAATTGGTTACTTTTTGAGGAATCAAGTAATGTTGCTTTTTTAAGGTGGTTGTAAAATCCAACCTCAGATATTTCCTAGCTGTGTGATCCTGGACAAGTCACTTAACCCCAAATGCCTAGTCCGTGCCACTCTTCTGTTTTAGAATTGATCCTAACCCAGTGGAATTGCTCATCAACTCTGGGAAGGAAGAGGGAGACAACATGAATCAGCTAACTTTGGAAAACTTACCTGTAAATTTGTAACTGAAATAAATAGAGGGAAAAAATTGATCCTGAGGCAGAAGGTAAAAATTTAAAGCAGCTAGGTGGTGCAGTGTATAACTGGGCCTGAAGTCAGGAAAATTCATCTTCCTTAGTTCAAATCTGCCCTCAAACACTTACTAGCCATATGCCCTTAGGCAAGTCACCTAACCTTGTTTGCCTCAGTTTCCTCATCAGTAAAATGAGCTAAAGAAGGAAATGGCAAACCAGACTACTGTCTTTGCCAAGAAAATCCCCAAAAGGGTTTCATAGAGTTGGAAATGACTGAAAATGACCAAACAGCATCCACAAAGTGCCATGAGAAATTTGATGAAGGAAATGTTGCTCAATTTTGGGAAGAAGGGGACAAGCCCGGGAGGGTGTCCTGTAAGCGTGCATGTGTGTGCCCACACACACACACACACACACACAGAGAGAGAGAGAGAGAGAGAGAGAGAGAGAGAGAGAGAGAGAGAGAGAGAGAGAGAGAGAGAGAGAGAAATAGCTTCGAGCATTGAGAAGATGGCAGATTGTGGATTCAGGAGAGAACCAGCTCTAGAAGTCAAGTAAAGCAATGGAGAGGAGGAGCCCATGGAACCCAGTTGGATGAACCTATAGCTATAGACTTCTGGATCAACGCCACAGAAAAGTCAGAAGACACCTTGCTTCCTGGAATAGAATCCATTCTCCCAGGAATAGGATACATCCAATCTGTAATATCAGCACAGAGATCAGAACATCAGGAAAGCTATGCTGGATTTATTCTCCTGGTGCCACCTGAACAAATTGGAAGTCTAGCTAAAGCAGTTATTCCAAGATGGAATTACAGGTGAAGCCCATATGCTGTGAGGGCTTTTCTCCCACAAGCAGTATAGGGGGTGCCATTGTGTGGCTCAAAAGGAGGCAGAATAGACCTCTCTAACCTCTTCTCCCCACCTCCCACCCTTTTCTGTTTTTTTTTTTTTGTTTGTTTGTTTTAAGCCCTTGCCTTCTGTCTTAGAATCAATACTGTGTATTGGTTCCAAGGAATAAGAGCACTAAGGGCTGGGCAATGGGGGTTAAGGAACTTGCCTGAGTTGAATAGCTAGGAAGTGTCTGAGGCCACATTTGAACCCAGGACCTCCCATCTCTAGGATCTACTGAACCACCTAGATGCCCCACCTCTCCTACTCTTTTTCAGGGGAAGATTTTAATTCTTTCCAGGAAGAAAAGCAGAAAGTTGGGGCTAGAGGCCATTCTGCTTTACTCAGTGAGAGAAGGTACCAGGTTAAGGTTACATTAATCTGCTCCCTTAAATATTATTAGTTTAAGGGATAATATTTTCAACCTCAATCTAATTTTTAATTGTTATTTCATTATTTGGGAGAACCAAGACCCCACGCTTTAGATCTAAGGTTCAATCCCTTTCTACATACCAGTTCTACAACAAACACATAGCAGTTATCAGAGAAAACCCATGATTCCAAATCAGAACAAAACAGAAATCAGAGAAGATATTCTTTCTTTGTAGGAGAAAATACATCAGATAATATTGAGTGAAGAAGTTCTTCCACTGGGAGCAAGGTAACTGAGCTCAACCAAGAGAGAGTCCTGGATCTCATCCATGGGGGTGTTCCCTTCAGTCTTTACTTTAGGAAACTAGAGATAGGGACATGATGGAGATTACCAGTTTTTCTTATGTCTTCAGCAACCTAAAGTGGGGTTCCCTAGAAGCCAGAAGCACCCAAAGTGACTAGATGACCCAAAATGATTCAAAGCTTTAAGATGATCTGGAGTTTTATTCTCTCCACTTCTATCTACCCTTAATGGAAGATAGGACATTCATCTCCATCAATAAGGAGAGAGTAGACCAATGGACTTTGGGACTGGAATTACAGGTTCATAACCCTCCTATGCATCTGGCACCTTGAGAAGGTAGACACCATTTCCAGGTTTCCCTAAATGAGATCTGGCAACTCAGATAAGTTTCATTTGCCTAATAGGGGCACTCAGAGCATCTTTTAAGGACCTCAGCAGCCCCTCTGCTCTGCTAATCAAAGAAGCTGCTTGAGAATTCAAATGCCCTGAAGTCAATCACCAAAGATAAGCTTCATGGGCTTCACTAGCCACCTATAACCCAAATGATGCATAAATCATCACCAGTCCCCCTAACTGGACCCAAACACCAGATGGAGGCTCCCTACTTTTTCCCAACCCCAGCAGTGCCTGGTCTTGCTCTGAGAACCTTATAAAAACTCATTTGGTTTTATTAGTTTCTGCATCCACTTCTCCTGGGAATCACAGCAAAATATAACCTCTTTTCATTCTCCTTCACTGGCACCTCTGATTGTAAGTAGTGCCCTTGTAATAGTAATTTTAGAGAATAGGAATTGTAGAGAATTGAAGAGGTACAGGGGATAAGGAAGGTTTGTAACAGGGAATGGAGGGGTCGAAGAGAGAGAGGGAATATGACTGCCAGTGAGCTAAAAGGAGATACCTCCTTCTGAGAGGCTATCTTTGAAAATTGGGGTTCCCAAGAAATGGGCCACAGCCTGAGGGGACGTCTTCTCTATTGATTGATGTTGAAGATACCCAGAACAGTTAAGCATGGACCCCCCTGAGGGGCAAGCCTTCCCCCAGACCAAGGTTGCCCAGCAGGGGTCTGATAAGGACCATTTATGGTTGAATGGCTGTCCTTAGGTTCAGCTCCCTCTATGTCCCCTGAAATTATAGTCCTCTTATCTGACTGCAGTTATTTAAATAAAGATGAATTTAATAACAAGTTTGGATTGGGGAAGATATGAGGGAAGAGGAAATCGGGATTTCCCTAGATTGTGTTTGCATCTCTCTCAGCTTTTGAGCTGAGGTCAGGCCTCGCAGGCTGGTAGAGGGTTTCTTTTATTCCTGTCTATGCTAATCTATGCTAGTTTTCTTAAGTTCAAAGTCTTAGCAGTAGACAGCAAGAAGAAGAAAAGGTTCTGACCTTCAGAGCTGGTTGGGCCTGTCTCTTCAGGCTGACACCCCTAAAGACCGGCCTTACAGTTCAAACCACTCCCCTTAAATCCTTTTGTTCAATGACACAATCACAAGAATCCAGGTAGAGGACACAGTTGGGGAAATCCAGGAATAGAGGTACTTCTATCCCAAGACAGGGAGAGAGTCTCCTTCCACCCTTCAATAAATCTGGCTAACTTTATTTTCTCTTTATTGGAGGGGTCCCCAAACTATAGCCCGCAGGCCACATGTGGCCCCCTGAGACCATTTATCTGGCCCCCACCACACATCCGGAAGGGGCACCTCTTTCACTGGTGGTCAGTGAGAGGAACACTGAATGTGGCAGTGCCACAAAGCGTGGCGTTGCTCACATACAGTACTACTTCTGGTGACATAATCCTTTGCATGGCGCCTTGTTCTGAGAGTAACTGAATGAAAACGAGGCACCACACAAAGGATTAAGTGGCTGCACAATGGAAGATGTCAGCATGGTGAGCATGGCGATCTGGGGGAGGGGATTCCGCACTGCCTATACTGCTCCCAGTATAGTGGTGGCAGTAATGGGCCTGTGTTAGGTGTGACAGGCCCATCACAGCCAGCGCTGCAGCCTCTGTTATCCCAGACAGCAGCATACAGTGTCACAGGCCCAGGCCCTGCACCAACTCCTGTACTGTATACAGGCATCAGATAGTGGTGATCTGGCCTGTGGCATCAGTGATGGGCCTCTACTGTGAGAAGCCCACCACTGCCCCTGGATGTTTTATAAGACACCCCCTGTTTTGGGGGGTCAAATTAATATAAGACAGAGTCTTATTTTCAGGGAAACATAGTAGTACAATGGCCCTCATATTCCCCTAGATGCACAACATAATCAGTTTGTTGATTTAAATTAACTTGCTCTTTATTTTAAATATTATATTTGTTCCCATTTTGTTTTTTTACTTTAAAATAAGATATGTGCAGTGTGCATAGGGATTTGTTCATAATTTGTTTTTTATAGTCCAGCCCTCTAATGGTCTGAGGGACGGTGAACTGGCCCCCTGTGTAAAAAGTTTGGGGACCCCTGCTTTATTGATTCCTGTCTCATACTGTGACCTTTCTTTTGGTGCTCTGCCCTTCCTTGTACTGTTCATTGGAATAGTGAACATTACTCAAATTTCATTCAAGCACTCAGAAGAGTAGCAGAAGAGCATCAAGATTCCATAAGAAGAGAAAGCATCTTGAGGCCTTACAGGATCAGAGGCAAGGAATACCTTGACTGCATGTATTCCCAATGTGTTTTATATTTACTTTTATTACTGTTCTATCATAGTAAAAGCTTCTGCTTTGAAGTCATTGGGCTATTGGCAGATGATGAATGGAAAAGCTCAGTGGTGAGGACCTACAGCTATAGTTTTAGAGGTAGCTATTCTCATTGATATCGAGTATATTTGTGAAAGAGTAAAACCCAAGTTCATCATGGAAGTGAGTTTTTTTGTTGTTGTTGTTTGTTTTTTACTGCTGTACATACTAAGCCATTTTCAGAGGCAAATATGTGTTACAGTGATTAGAATGCTAGAGTCAGGAATATGAGACTTTGGTACTTGGGGGAGACAATCACTTCTAGGGACAGAGCTGCCATTTCCCATCCTCTTCCCTCTTCCTCTTAGCTCCAGGGATGGAAAACCCAAAGGATGGTCACAACTGGGGTAATCACTGAGAATGGAGAACAATAGGCCCCCCAACTTCCTAGACTGAATGCCTAGATCTGCCTTGCATTTGTATATACTCTCCTTGGCCCTAAGAGAGGGAAACTCTGTGACTATATAATGAGACATATTGAACCATATTGAACCAGTGAGGGGGAAAAAGGGGAATTCCCAGGCAGCTGTTTCATTTTGAATAGAAGACGATCCTTTCTGGGGTCATACATAACCACAAAACTAGAAGAGCAACGAGTGTCAGTTAAGATCAGGGAACAGAAAACCTAGACTTTGTTGCCAACTACTACCTTAAATTGTTTAGCCAATGTAAGTCTATAGGGGACTTCTGGGGGGAGTATAAACCATTTCATGATACTGTGAGTTTGGGAGTCTACATAGGGTTCTGGATGGAAGGTGACTCATTGGGGAGGAAGATTGTTTATAGCTTACCACAAGACCTTTGTATTTTCTGGATCCTCTCCATGTAGTAAAATGCAGGCTTTCTTTTTTCTGATATGCAGTGATACCTTGAATGCTTATTAGGGAACTTGGAATCTTTTTACCTACATCTCTAGAATTATATATATATATATATATATATATATATATATATATATATATATATATATATATAGGCTATATTGGAAGTATATTCTTAAATATCTGGAAAAGATTCTGAGTGGGAGCAAAATAAGCTATAGCAAGAAGAACATCCCTGAGATTTATGAGTTCAAGTAAGCCCAATGTTTGGACCCTAGATTGTATATAAAGAACCTGCTGGGAAAAGGGGGAATGAAAAGGGTAAGAACACCAGAGAGTGAAGAAAAACTAATAGAATACAGCCCAGATTGGGGAGTCTAATAAGGAGAATTGAAGAAGACAAAGGAAGCTTAGGACAACTACTTGTGGAAAATGACCTAGCAGGGCGATCCCATGGAAAAAGATGTATTCTAAGTGTACGTAGTCTAGGAGATCAAGGTAACATGGTTTGTCAGGTGACTTCTAACAAGTCAGCAATTTCAACCTGAAACTGGGAGCTGATATAGTCAGAAAAGATTTCATTTTATCAAGGACCAGGTCTGAGAAATATCCAGCCACTAGGGACAGTTAGGTGATTCAGTGAATAGAGCACCAGACCCAGAGAGAGGATGCTCTGGGTTCAAATTTGGCCTCAGATACTTCTTAATTGTATGACCCTGGACAAGTCACTTAACCCCCATTCCCTAACCATTATCACTCTTCTGTCTTAGAATCAATTCATAGTATTGCATCTAAGACAGGAAAGAAAGAAAGAAAGAGACATAGACTTCCGGTCAAGATGGCGGTGTAGAAGCAGCGAAAGTTCAGACCTCTGAAACCCTTCCTTACCGATCGCAAACAGAGTGCTCCTAGGCCACCAAAATCCAAGCTGAACCTTGGGGATAGACCTGGGGAAACCTCCTCCTGGACCTGGATCAAAAGGTACCACACCCCAAAAGCCAGAACCCTAGATCACACGGATCTAAGGGGTAGACAGAAAGAAGGTCCCAGGACCCATCCCCCCCAACCCAGAGTGCTGAGCCCAAGGCAGCAGCGGGAACCTCAGGGCTCTGAGGACTCACCTTGAAAGCAACCCGAGCCAGTCTCCGGGGCACCCAACACAGACGGCAGGGAAACATAGAGAGAAGGGGGAAGCCTGTAGCCCCCTGGCTGGGTTCTTCCATCTGAGTCTCAAGGGAGGTCCCAGCTTTAGGGCACCAGCTGAACCCAATCCCATCAGGAGCCCTCAGAGCTACTGAAAGGACAGAAAACTAAGGGCTGGCAAAGGGGTTGCTCCAAAGAGCTTACCTTGAAAGTAACCCGGGCCAGTTTCTGGGCACTCAACACAGACTGTGGAAGAGGAGGTGGCTGCTTTTTTTCTTTTTTTCCTTCCTTTTTTTTTTGGCTCCAAGTGTTCCAAATCTCATAATCAGAGAGATGCAAATCAAAACAACTCTGAGGTATCACCTCACACCTAGCAGATTGGCTAACATAACAGCAAAGGAAAGTAATGAATGCTGGAGGGGATGTGGCAAAGTAGAGACATTAATTCATTGCTGGTGGAGTTGTGAACTGATCCAGCCATTCTAGAGGGCAATTTGGAACTATGCACAAAGGGCGATAAAAGAATGTCTACCCTTTGATCCAGCCATAGCACTGCTGGGTCTGTACCCCAAAGAGATAATGGACAAAAAGACTTGTACAAAAATATTCATAGCTGCGCTCTTTGTGGTGGCCAAAAATTGGAAAACGAGGGGATGCCCATCAATTGGGGAATGGCTGAACAAATTGTGGTATATGTTGGTGATGGAATATTATTGTGCGCAAAGGAATAATAAAGTGGAGGAATTCCATGGAGACTAGAACGACCTCCAGGAAGTGATGCAGAGCGAGAGGAGCAGAACCAGGAGAACATTGTACACAGAGACAAACACACTGTAGTATAATCGAACATAATGGACTTCTCCATTAGTGGCGGTGCAATGTCCCTGAACAATCTGCAGGGATCTAGGAAAAAAAACACTATCCATAAGCAGAGGACAAACTGAGGGAGTAGAAACACTGAGGAAAAGCAACTGCCTGACTACAGCGGTTGAGGGGACATGACAGAGGAGAGACTCTAAACGAACACTCTAATGCAAATACTAACAACATGGCAATGGGTTCAAATCAAAAACACATGTGATACCCAGTGGAATCACGCGTTGGCTATGGGGGGGTGGGAGGGAGGAAAAGAAAATGATCTTTGTCTTTAATGAATAATGCATGGAAATGATCAAATAAAATACTATAAAATTAAAAAAAAAAGAAAGGAAAAGAAAAAAGAAAAGAAAGAAAGAAAGAAAGAAAGAAAGAAAGAAAGAAAGAAAGAAAGAAAGAAAGAAAGAAAGAAAGAAAGAAAGAAAGAAAGAAAGAAAGAAAGAAAGAAAGAAAGAAAGAAAGAAAGGAAGGAAGGAAGGAAGGAAGGAAGGAAGGAAGGAAGAAAGAAAGAAAGAAAGAAAGAAAGAAAGAAAGAAAGAAAGAAAGAAAGAAAGAAAGAAAGAAAGAAAGAAAGAAAGAAAGAAAGAAAGAAAGAAAAAGAGAGAGAGGGAGGGAGGGAGGAAGGGAGGGAAGGGAGGAAGGGAGGAAGGGAGGAAGAAGGGAAGGAAGGAAATCGGCCAACCAGAAGGTTTTTAAAAAATTATAATAATTGCTAGAATTTGTTTAAGGCAACTGGGTGGAGCAATGGATAGAGTGCCAAACCTGGAATCAGGAAGACTCATTTTTCTGATTTCAAATTCTGCCTTAGATAACTACTAATTATGTGACCCTGGGCAAGTCACTTAACCCTGTGTACCTAGGTTTTCTCATCTGTAAAATGATCTGGAGAAGGAAAAAGCAAACTATTCCTGTATCTTTGTCATGAAAATCCCAAATAGGGTCACAAAGTTGGACACAACTCAACAACAACAAAAAGTATTTGTATAGCACTTTAAGGTTTGCAAAGTATTTTCAATATATTTTCTCATTTAATCTTTACAAAAACCCTGTGAAATAGGTGCTATTATTATCATTCTCATTTTACTGATGAAAAAACTGAAGATGAAAAAACTTTAAGTGATTTGCCCAGGGTCATGCAGATAAATGAGGCAGGATTTGAACTTATGTCCTCTCTCCAAGGCTAGCAATTCAGCTACTGCAACACCTTAAAAAGTTTACAGAAACTTGAAATCATCTGATCCAATCTCCTCATTTTACAGTTGAGGAAACTGAGGTCCATTCAATGTAAGTGAATTCACAGTCACTAAAAATATGATCAAGTAGAAGCTAGATGACCATTTGTCAGGACTATAGAAGAAGGGGTTTTTGTTCAGATGAAGATTGGGCAGCTAGGTGGCACAGTGGATAGAACCAGTGGGTCTGGAGTCAGGAAGACCTAGGATAAATTCCAGTCTCACTTACCAGCTGTGTGACCCTGGAAAGATCACTTAACCCTGTTTGCTTCAGTTTCCTCATCTGCAAAATGAGTTGATGAAGGAAATAGCAAACTACTCCAGTTCTCTGCCATGAAAACCCTAGAAGGGATCTTATAGAATTGGCTTCAACTAAACAATATATTGAAATAGATGACCCCTGAGATCCTTTCTAATTCTGAGATCCTAGAAAGTGATTTGACCCAAATCATACTAATGAGTTGAAAAATGAACCAAGAAGTTTGGGGTTTTAGTTTAGTAATATTTTTTTCCATGAGTCAAACTAGAGCTGAAAGGCCAGATTTTTGTGATATCATGAATGGCCTTTGTGATAGTTTTCTCCTCTGAAAAATGAGAGAATTGGATTAGATGCCTTCTTAGGTCCTTTTCTAGTTCTAACCTTCTATCTTCTTCAACATCTTGAGTATTTTTATATTTATATATTTATTTATATTTTAATAATTATAATATAATCAATATATTATAAATATAAGTATTTGTATATTTATAGAGTACTTTAGGGTTTCTAATGCACATCACATAAATTATCTAATTTGATTCCCACAAGTTAGTTAGGTATAAAGTGCTATCCTCATTTTATATATAGATAGATCGAGATAGATATCAATTAACAATTATTTATTATAATTAATTAACAATCATTTATTATCAGTTAACTATAAAAGCTAATAGTTATCATGTCTATAGCACCTACTACTACCATGTTGCAGGCACTGAGCTAAAGTTTTACAATCATTATCTCATTTGATCTTCACAACCCTGGGAAGTAGGTGCTGACATCCCCATTTTACAGTAAGCATATGAGGCAGGATTTGAACTCAAGTATTCCTGCCTTCAAGACCATTGTTCTATCAATTATACCACCTAGCTGCCTCCAACCACTCTGCTAACAACAAGGGATTAAATTAAAGACAGAATCAGTTCCTGCCCTCAAGGAACTCATGATCTAATGGGGAGACTTGTGTTGCTGTTCAGTTATTTCAATCACATCTGACCCCTTGTGACCCAATTTGGGATTTTCTTGGCAGAGATATTGGAGTAATTTGCCATTACCTTCTCCAGTCCCTTTTAAAGAGGAAAGTGAGGCAAACAGGGCTAAGTGCCATAGCTAGTAAGTGTCTGAGGCTAGACTTGAACCCACAAAGATGAGTCTAACTTTAAGCCAGGTGCTCTATTCCTGGCACTATGTAGATGCCCACAGAGCAGGAAATTCCATGAAGATAAAATAGCAAATGCAAGACACATGCAGGAGAGATGGTATATAACCAGAAAGAAAGGCTCTCACAGGTGATGAGTGGAAAAGGGCTCCTGGTGAATGTGGGATTTGAGATGACTCCTTAAAGAAACCAAGTCAGAAGGGAGCAGGGAGAGCATCCTTGGCAGGGTGGGCAATTTGTGCAAAAGCCAAAAGGTGGGAGAGAGAGGACTGTGAGAGAAACATGAGACAGTCTAGTGTGGCTAGAACATAGAACAAGTGTAGAGGAATACAGGGTAAGGAGGCTGGCCAGGTTATGAAGAGTTTGAAATGCACACAAATGACACTGGTTCCCTGTGGCCTTCAAAATCAAATACTAAATGCTCTGTTTGGCATTCCAAGTTCTCTGTAACCTAATCCCCTCCTTCCTCCCCAGTCTTCTGACCCTTTACTTCCTGGCCCACCATGGACTCTGATCCAGTGACCCCCACCTCCTGACTGCTCTATAAAAAGTTCTCAATGTCTCTGCTCTGACTACTTTCTCTAGCTGTCCTCCATCCTTGGAATGAGCTTCTACCAATTTACTTCCCTGGCTTCTTTAATTTCCAACTAAAAATCCACCTTCTCCAGGATGCCTTTCTGAATCTCTCTGGATTCTGGTGTCTTCCTTTGATTAATAATTTCCTATTTAATTTATAGCTGCTTTTTTTGTGATGGCACAGAATTGAAAACTAAAGGGATGTCCCTTGATTGGGGAATGGCTGAACAAATTGTGGTATATGGTGGTGATAGAATACTATTGTGCTATAAGGAATGATGAACAAGATAATTTCATAAAGAACTGGAAACCTACATGAACTGATGCAGAGAGAAATAAGCAGAATCAGGAGAGCAGTATGCACAGTAACAGCAATACTGTGGAATGATCAAATGTGAGAGACTTAGGTACTCACAGCAATACAATGATCCAGCACAGTTCGGAAGGACTTATAACAAAGAATATCTACCTCCAGAGAAAAAATTATTGGAGAAGGAATGCAGAAGAAAGGATATGATTTATCACTTGTTTATTTAGGTACTGGGGTGTATGGGGTGCTCAGGGAGGGGTAGTATCTCTGGTATGGAGGGCTTGTCATGCCCTCCTAGGGCAGCTCTCCAACCTCTGACCCTCACTTGACACCCAGCTCTCACTTGTGGCTCCCAGTAGCTGCTAGCATGAGGCAGTGGCCACACCCCGGGCAACGGCTTCGACAGGCCGGCTAAACCTTGTGAGGGTAGCCATCGGGTTGTCACTGACCCCTGGTGAACCAGGGCCTTGCTCACGCAGCATGTGAAGACTGCTTTGGCTGAACAGACGGAAGAAACCAACAAGAAGGTTCAACGGCTGAGAGGGCGACGCAGCAAAGCACTGTGGAGTGCTTAGGGCGTGTTGGAGCACAAAAGACAACACAGCCATCCAATGCAGCTGAGGAAGTCTCCAGGTGTAACGACTTTTCGTGCCACTGGACCCAGGCTTCCAACGACTTTTCCACTTAAATTTCCTTCATGCACAAGTGTCTTTGTGCATACTCATCTATCATAGATGAAAATGCACAAAGACAATCATCATCCTCAGTTACCAAGAGACTACTACTAGATTTGGGGACTGTATGATTTGAGGTTTTGTTTTTAAAAGATTATTCTCTTACAAAAATTCATCAGGTATACAGCTAGTTTGTACATATTTGTTTCCATGTTTTCTCCTTCATTGGACTCTAAGCTCCTTGAGTATAGGAACTGATTTTTTTTGCTACCTTTTTAATTACCAGAATTTAATCTAGTGCCTGGTACATAGTAAGCTTCTTTTTTTCTTTTAAACTCTTATCTTCTGTCTTAGAATGGATACTAAGTATTGGTTCTAAAGCAAAGAGGTAAAGACTAGGTAATTGGGGTTAAATGATTTGTCCAGAATCACCCAGCTAAGATGTATCTGAGACTAGATTTGATCCCAGGACCTCTCATCTCCATGTCTGGTTCTTTATCTTTTGGGCCACTTAGCTACTACTGGTAAGAACTGGAGAAGAAATATAATGCCTAGCATAAGGTCAAAAGAAGCTTTTTAAATTTTTTTTAATTTTTTAAACATTATTTTATTTGGTCATTTTCATACATTATTCATTGGAAACAGAGATCATTTTCTTCCCCACACACACACACGCCACCCCTCACCCTTCCCTAGCCGACACACGATTCCACTGGGTATCACGTGTCCTTGCTCTGAACCCATTTCCTTGTTGTTGGTATTTGCATGAGAGTGCTTATTTAGCATCTCTCCTCAATCATATCCTCTCTACCCCTGTAGTCAAACAGTTGCTTTTCCTCGGTGTTTTTACTCCAACAGTTTGTCCTCTGCTTGAGGATAGTTGTTTTGTTTTGTTTTTTTCTCATAGATCCCTGCAGATTGTTCAGGGACATTGTACTGCCATTAATGAAGAAGTCTATTACATTCAATTGAACCACAGTGTATCAGTCTCTATGTACAATGTTCTCCTGGTTCTGCTCCTTTCACTCTGCATCACTTCCTGGAGGTCATTCCAGTCTCCATGGAATTCATCCACTTTATTATTCCTTTTAGCACAATAGTATTCCATCACCAACATATACCACAATTTGTTCAAACATTCCCCAATGGATGGACACCTCCTCCTTTTCCAGTTTTTTTTTTTTTTTTGCCATCACAAAGAGTGCATCTATGAATATTCTTGAACAAGTCTTTTTCCTTATTATCTCTTTGGGGTACAAACCCAGCAGTGCTATGGCTGGATCAAAGGGAAGACAGTCTTTTATCGCCCTTTGGGCATAGTTCCAGATTGCCCTCCAGAATGGTTGGATCAATTCACAACTCCACCAGCAATGAATTAGTGTTCCCACTTTGCCACATCCCCTCCAGCATTCATTTCTTTCCTTTGCTGTCATGTTAGCCAATCTGCTAGGTGTGAGGTGATACCTCAGAGTTGTTTTGATTTGCATCTCTCTGATTATAAGAGATTTAGAACATTTTTTCATGTGCTTATTAATAGTTTTGATTTATTTAACTGAAAACTGCCTATTCATGTCCCTTGCCCATTTATCAATTGGAGAATGGCTTGATTTTTTGTACAATTGGTTTAACTCTTTATAAATTTGAGTAATTAGACCTTTGTCAGAGGTTTTGGTTATGAAGATTGTTTCCCAATTTGTTGCCCCCCTTCTAGTTTTAGTTACATTGGATTTGATTGTACAGAAACTTTTTCATTTGATATAGTCAAAAATTATTTTACATTTTGTGACTCTTTCTAAGTCTTGCTTGGTTTTAAAATCTTTCCCTTCCCAAAGGTCTGACATGTACTATTCTGTGTTCACCTAATTTACTTATTGTTTCCTTCTTTATGTTCAGGTCATTCACCCATTCTGAGTTTATCTTGGTGTAGGATGTGAGGTGTTGATCCAAACCTAATCTCTCCCACACTGTCTTCCAATTTTCCCAGCAGTTTTTATCAAATAGTGGATTTTTGTCCCAAAAGCTGGGGTCTTTGGGTTTGTCATAGACTGTCTTGCTGAGGTCATTTACCCCAAATCTATTCCACTGATCCTCCTTTCTGTCTCTTAGCCAGGACCAAATTGTTTTGATGACCACTGCTTTGTAATATAGTTTGAGATCTGGGACTGCAAGGCCACCTTCTTTTGTATTTTTTTTTTCATTATTTCCCTGGATATCCTTGATCCTTTGTTCTTCCAAATGAACTTTGTTATGGTTTTCTCTAATTCAGTAAAAAAAGTTTTTTGGAAGTTCAATGGGTATGGCACTAAATAGATAGATAAGTTTGGGTAGGATGGTCATTTTTATTATGTTAGCTCGTCCCACCCATGAGCAATCAATGTTTTTCCAATTGTTTAGATCTAGTTTTAATTGTGTGGAGAGTGTTTTGTAGTTGTGTTCATATAGTTCCTGTGTTTGTCTCAGCAGATAGATTCCTAAGTATTTTATATGGTCTTGGGTGACTTTAAATGGAATTTCTCTTTCTAATTCTTGCTGCTGAACTGGGTTGGAGATATATAGAAATGCTGATGACTTATGCGGGCTTATTTTGTATCCTGCAACTTTGCTAAAGTTGTTGATTATTTCAACTAGCTTTTTGGTTGATTCTCTAGGATTCTTTAAGTGAATCATCATATCATCTGCAAAGAGTGACAGCTTGGTCTCCTCATTGCCAATTTTAATACCTTCAATTTCTTTTTCTTCTCTAATTGCTACTGCTAGTGTTTCTAGTATAATATTAAATAGTAAAAGTGATATTGGGCATCCTTGTTTTACTCCTGATCTCATTGGGAAGGCTTCAAGTTTATCCCCATTGCAGATGATGTTTGCTGATGGTTTTAGATATATACTGTTTATTATTTTTAGGAAAGGCCCTTCTATTCCTATACTTTCTAGTGTTTTCAATAGGAATGGGTGTTGTATTTTATCAAAGGCTTTTTTTGCATCTATTGAGATAATCATGTGATTTTTGTCGGTTTGCTTGTTAATATGGTCAATTCTGTGGATGGTTTTCCTAATATTGAACCATCCTTGCATTCCTGGTATGAACCCTACCTGATCATAGTGGATAACCCTTGGGATGACTTGCTGGAGTCTTTTTGCTAGTATCCTATTTAAGATTTTTGCTTCTATATTCATTAGGGACATTGGCCTATAGTTTTCTTTCTCTGTTTTTAATCTGCCTGGCTTTGGGATCAGTACCTTGTGTCGTAAAAAGAATTTGGTAGCACCCCTTCTTGGCTTATTCTGTCAAATAGTTTGTATAATGGGATTAGTTGTTCTTTGAATGTTTGATAGAATTCATTTGTGAATCCATCTGGACCTGGGGATTTTTTCTTGGGGAGTTCTTTGATGGCTTGTTCAATTTCTTTTTCTGATATGGGGTTGTTTAGGTAATTTATTTCTTCCTCTTGTATTCTAGGCAATTTATATTTTTGTAAGTATTCATCCATATCACCTAGATTGCCATATTTGTTGCCATATAATTGGGCATAGTAGTTTTTAATGATTGCCTTAATTTCCTATTCATTAGAGGTAAGGTCTCCCTTTTCATCTTGGATACTGTCAATTTGGTTTTTTTCTTTCCTTTTTTTAATTAGACTATTTTATTTGTTTTTTCAAAGTACCAGCTTCTAATCTAATTTATTAAATCAATAGTTCCTTGATTTTCAATTTTATTGATTTCTCCTTTGATTTTTAGGATCTCTAATTTAGTCTTCATCTGAGGATTTTTAATTTGTTCACTTTCTAGTTTTTTAATCTCCATGCCCAATTCATTGACCTCTACCCTTCTTAATTTGTTTATATATGAACTCAAGGATATAAATTTCCCCCTGAGTACTGCTTTGGCTGCATCCAATAGATTTTGAAAGGATGTCTCACCATTGTCGTTTTCTTCAATGAAGGTATTGATTGTTTCTAAGATTTGTTCTTTAGCCAATTTTGGAGAATCATATTGTTTAATTTCCAATTAATTTTTTATTTATCTCTCCATGTACCCTTACTAATTATTATTTTCATTGCATTGTGGTCTGAGAAGGTTGCATTTATTATTTCTGCCCTTTTGCACTTGTTTGCAATGTTTTTGTGCCCTAATACTTGGTCAATTTTGGTGAGTGTACCATGTGCTGCTGAAAAGAAGGTGTATTCCTTTTTGTCCCTATTTATTTCTCCACGTGTCTACTAACTCTAATTTTTCTAAGATTTCATTTGCTTCTCTCACCTCTTTCTTATTTATTTTTTTATTTGATTTATCTAGTTCAGATAGAGGAAAGTTCAGATCTCCCACTAGTATAGTTTTTCTGTCCATTTCATCCTTCAGCTCCTCTAGTTTCTCCTTTAGAAATTTGGATGCTATGCCATTTGGTGCATACATATTGATTTACAGATATTTCCTCATTGTCTATACTGCCTTTTATCAGGATGTAGTTACCTTCCCTATCTCTTTTAACTAGATTTATTTTTACTTTGGCTTTTTCAGATATCATGATTGCGACTCCTGCCTTCTTTTTATCAGTTGATGCCCATCCAAATCCAAATCCAAGAGGATCTGTGTGGGGTTTTTCCTTAATGGACTTCCCTGACCAGCAGGGTCCCACAAGGGAAGGGGCTCACCTTTGTGATGGGACCCGAGGAGAGGTAGGAACCGAGAACCAGGGTGGAAATGAAAGACAAGGACAAGTCAGTGTTTGAATAGGGCAGGCAATCCCTATGATACCCCCTTTGATAGGAGAGTATGAGTACAAAGAGGTGGATGAGGAGATTAAGATAGGAAATGCAGGCTGAGATGGTTACAGCCTCAGGGAAGGAGGTCAAGAGGAGAGAGAGACATAGTCATTGAGGAGCCCAGTGGAGCTCCATGGAAGGGAAAGGCCAAGAGGCAAGAGGAAGTTCATGGGTTTGCCTCTGAATTTAATCCTGTCCTGCTTGGGCGGTACTCCCAAGGACGTAGTAACCACATCACAAAGTACAGACAATTAAGATTGGGTGGCAAGGTAGAGGGAACACCTTTGGGCGTGTAGATTGCAAACCGGGCTTTCCTGGGGAATTGAGTCCGAGCATGTTAATGAGTTTGTCTTAGCCAAGGGCCGCATGGCCAGTTCAAGGTTACATTCACAAGCCTCATTGGTATAACCTTATGCTTGGAGACATAGTAGTCATACAGTCATTTATATTTCATAGATGTGAATATGCTTGGGATGCTACATATCCCCCATTTTTTTTAAAAGGTGATTGATATAGAAATGTGACTAAAATTAAAAATATAAAAATCATGTAGCATCATCAATTGATGCTTCAAGTGATTAAAAATAGATATTCATCATATATTGCCAAAGCCTTGGCTGTAAAAAGTAAGTGTGATTATCAACAATAATAAAATCTTCCTCTTTGCTCATAAAGATTATTGCAAGGATAAAATGTGTTCTTAATACTAAACAATCAAAATCAAGGATGAAAATTTTCATAAATTATAAAAATAATGACAAAAGTAATGAGAAAATAGTTTTCACTCTGATTGTCCTGAATTATTGAGGTAGCAGTCCCATAGAACATAGAACAGGTGCATTAGATTATCACCCACACACAGTTAGGATTATAAGAAGTTGCCAGAGCTTTTGTAGCAAGATAAAAGATGACTGTATCTGGATATGAATGGGGAATTTCCTTTTTCTCCCTTGTACTGATTATGCATTTTAGGGATACCCGCCTAGATGCCTGCCACATGGCAATATGGTTGGACTTTGATACCCGAGCCACCTGTGAATGAGGGTGTCAAGCACCATGTCCCAGGACCTCCAACCTCAGCAGCCCACATATATCCATCTCTTATGGAATATATGCCTGTATGTGTGGCTTTGGCTATCCGGCCCATTGAGGTGTCCTCTGCATTCCCTTTTTATGCAATCAGTGATGGTCTCCCAGGATAGTCACCTGCAACTTTAACAATTGCTGTCATGTTCTTGTAATCTGATGCTGTTGGGTACATATTAAGAGAAAAATTTGCACCTTCATTGCTCAGGATTAGAGTGTTAAAAGTACTTGAAATATTTTTCAAAATATAAGAGAAAAATGAAAACAACATAGTATAATCAAAATATTCAGAGAAAATAAAGTGAGAGCATCAAATCAAAATTGCTCAATAGGATTAAAATGATATAAAAATGGTATAAAAATGTTCTTAAAAATACTTTGTCTTATCCCCCTTTTTTTTGAATAGCATACCAAATATATTAGCATCTTTTACATTTTTCAAACAGTAGTGCAAACATTAATACAAATATCAATTTTGCCATAAATATAATATTTTGATTTGTTGAAGACATAACAAGAATGAAGCTAATGAAATGATTTTGTACCTTCTGGCTGCATATTTCTTATATGAGCCTTATTTAAATCTCTGCTATAAATGAATTAATCAATATAATAACCAAGAATAACATAACCGATGTTTGCCAAATTCATTCCACCAAACCAATGTTTGGACTGATAGAAGCTTGAGTTGCTTTCTATGTAAAAGCAATTTCTACAGTTACTTGATCATACAGAGTTTGATGTAACTTATTTTTCCTAGTTGTAAATGAATAATATTCAATGTGCTTTTTCTACAAGCTTATTAGTGCCAAAATTTTTCCTATTTTCAATACATACTCCAAAAAAGAGAAACTTAGTGTATACTTTGCCCTTGCTCCATGTCCATCTAGGAGGTTCAACAACTGCGCGTCCACAGAGATTGTCCAACCTAGGCTTTACTTTCATGTACCAGAACGTCTTCCAGTACTTGAAGTGGAAGTTAATATCCCCCGAATCCAGCGGCCGTCTGAATTCTGGGACTGGTGTTAGAGAGCAAGAAAGAGTTTCCATAGAGATGGGGTTTCAGGAGTAGTGATCAACAATGATGTTATCATTTAACCACAGCAATGGCAGTTGGCACATGTCTACATAGTTATTGTCAGGAATATAATCTACACATAGATGTAGATGATCAATTTTCAATAACATTGGTTCCTAATTAAAAATTTCTAAAGTGCATTTTGCCTGATATCTCATCCCTTTTTTTAAGAGTGATATCGGTACCATCTGTGCATTGAACATTCCTGTTCAACATCTCCTGCATTGAACATAATTTTTGTGGTCAGGGTTGCTATGTTTGTGCTATGAATGAAAAATTTCTATCTCCTTTCCTTTGGAGAGTCATACCAGTGTCTATTCCCTTGTTGATAGACCAATTTTTTACAATACAAGGAGTTTTACAATGCATACAAAATAAATTTCCTTTTGACATATATAACAGATATCCAAAATGAAAGATATACATTAGTGTTTGAACAATTATAGCTGTTTCGATTTTGATCCCATGATAAAGTCTTTGGAGTGTGGGATCCATCTGACGTCATAAATATATACGAGTGGGGTTTAGTCCATACAAGTTGACATGCTTGATATTGGTTTAGGTATAAAAGACCGATGGATGTCAGCATGACAATTGTCCTTCAGTAGAATAGTAAATGTCATTAAAAGTAGTGTAATGTCAGTGTTTGGTTTTTATAGTCACCAATAATGATTTCTTCCTGCTTGCTTGGTATGCAATCAGCTGGCATCATTGATGGTACTCGTCTGCTTCTCTTCCTGTTCCCGTGCCACATGGCATGACGTGCTTGGTGGGTGACCAGGTGTTTTCATTCTCTGTAAACATACAAACAAAACCTCAACCCAAAATTATCATCCTGTTGGGTCCCTGACAGTCTTAATCTCCTGGTAATATTCAGCCCAATCCATGTACAACATACAATGCAACGTTTATCATTACATGGGAATTGTGATTTAATAATATTAGCTTATATTCCTTCTAGGGTGTAGGAGAGATAGATGGTTAGTAATACCATTTCCACCCCGTTTTTCTTTTTAAAAGCTTCAATGCTTTTCCAAAAACTTATTGAATAAGATTGATTCTAATGAAGACCTAATTCATTCTTACAAATTTAAAATGAACCCTATAATATAAATATTATACATACATTTTGGATGATAGCAACAATTTGTGTTACAATTGGACAGTATTCACTATACTGTTTCAACATTTCAATAGTATGATTTTCATTTGATCAAATTTGGGTAACATGGAACAATTCCACTAAAATAATTGCAGGTTACATATTGTACAAATACCCTTTGAAGTTTTCAGGTACATGATGAACTTAGATCTTACAACAAATACCCATATACTGGCATAATAGAATGCTAGTGAGTAACAATGATATTTTTTTCTAGGTATTGTCTTTCATACAAGTACATTTGTGTGGATATTGCATTAGACCTGCCTATAGCGCAGTGATGGTTTTTCCCGCTCATTGGCTGCTTTTCCTGTTGTCTGGTATCAGTGCCATGTTGTGGATGGTGCCAGGCACATCTGCATTGACTTTCTGGGTAGACTTTCTTTCAGCTGGATCATTTCAGTTTTCTTCCATGGACTTCTGGTATCTGAGAAAATAAACAGAAATCTCAACCCCAAAAGAAAGCCTTATTGGGTCTTGTTAAACTAGAAAGTGGCTGAAAATATCTCCTTGTGTTTGGAGTTTGGGGCTTATCAATTCCTTTGAGCCCTTTTGAAATTGCTTGCATTTAGGCCATGGATTATCCCATTCAGCCCATGTATTGCTGTTACAAGCACTGTTACTCCACAATTGTTTTGGAATAGTTAGATATGCCCAATTATTTAAAAGATCTGTAATAACTTTTCATACTTTATCATTTTGAGATTAATCCTATACATCAGGAGAGTGATTATCTCCCATCACATGTTAGCTTTTAGATTTTTATACCACAGGGGCATGTAGTAATGCCTCCCTTAGTCCACAATGTTTAGTTCGGACACATGTTTGAAGTGCATGAGTGACATGATAACATTCACAAGATTTTGCACTGGTAGGTAATTTCACTTGTGTGCATAAAATATTGAGGAATACTGGACTTGGCACTCTGATGTGTCAGAGAGTGTAAGTGATCTGCGTCTGCTAAAAGCAGTGTCCTCAAGGCCATTTGCCTTTGATAATGATTTCACCTTGGCTTTGCAATAAGGCCTGCATAGATGTTTCATATTCACGTTTTGAACCAATACTCATAAAAGCATTATACCATAAATCACATTTGATTTTACCAGCTTGTGCTGTGATCTTAAGCAGTAGCCTATCTGCATGTAACTTTTGCTTTTGTATAAACTTATGCTGTGCATTTAACAATATCTGCTGTACCCTAAATAGATGCAGTAAATGTAAGCATAGCAATTGCCGTGATATTTTTATTTTTAAACTGTCAAATTTAAATTTATGACTGAAAGGATTTTGATAATATGAATGGAATTATCAATTTTACCTAAGAGTTTTACAAGATTCTGTTGCCAAAATGGACCACCTAGTGCAAGTAACATTTGAGCTTGTACACTAGTAATTGGTTTTAGACTGCAATAATGATTAGGATTGATATATGCAATTTGAATGAGTGGTAGTGTTGCCCATTCTAAACCACACATAGGTCACTGTTACTGGTTAATCAAATTAATTAATAACCTTAATAATTTATTACTGATTAACAATTTGAATCCTATCAGCATTGTTTTTACTCTGATGCCTTGCAATGCTGAGAATGTGTCTCATATTTAGAATTGATGCTATATTATTTTGATATTGAGTAATTCTAATTAATTTGCTTTTTGGATAAAGTAGCAGTAATGTGCTTTACATACAATTTTTTAACTTTATACAGGTTTTTAAATAATGGCTGCTAATTTTTATCCTTGTTGACCTTATGTCCTGTTTAAAAATTTTATGATTCCTACATCTTTAAAATGTGAATATATTTGAAAGTTTTCTAAAGCATATGCCAATTGATGCTAGTCAATTAAAAATTTTGCACTGATTTTTAATTTTGCTTTTGATAATATTCAATACTTGCCATAAAAACTTGTAACCTGAGGTGTAAATGCATTGCCTTCTATATGGCAGGATCAATTTATGAAACTTCTGAATTAAGTTTCCTTTCCAGATCCAAATAATTTTGGTAGTGAGTCACATGGTTGCAAGAGTCCATGAGGATTTACCTCTGAAAACCTTGATAAATTTGTGTTTATACCTTGGTTTTTGGCCTACAGTTATACAATAATTCATTTTAAAATATTATTACAGATAAAATATCTCCTGTAGCATATGACAAAAGTCAGAGAAAGATTTTTAACTTTAAAACTTTGCCTTATAAGAAATACAATTGGACCTTCTTATGTAATTTTGCCATGTCCAATCCAAATTAAGACAATTCAATTTTTAAATTTTGCTTCATAATAATACCATCTTTTAGCAAAGATCAGTTTGAAAGACATAACAGGTTTATACCTTTACATTTAAATCATAGTCCTCCTGCATTCTCTGGTGCTGCTTCAAAAGGCCTGTTCCTTTTAGAAATGCTAAACTGGTGGAGGGGTTTGCTGATAAGAAAGTCTTTTTGCTCCGTTTGTCCTCTTGAGAGCAAAATGTCTGTTTGCTTCCTAGTTAGGGCAAACACGTGCTCTGCTTTTTTTTTTTTTTTAAACTGGTCTTCCTTTAGGTGCTTAAGGAATAGTTTTCATGCTTTGATACGATCTTATGGTCCTTATGTGAGGGATTGTCTCCTCACAGCACTTTAACCTTATGCTAGTAGCCCAAAGTGATGAAAGGTTTGCTCTAAGTTTAAGCGTTGCTCATTAAGCTTTCACCATTTACCTGTGCCGGGTAACTTCTGGTAGATAACATTGTTATGGCACAGAGTTACGATTTTTGGCTTTTTTCTTGCCTCACTTTTGCAATAAGCAATATTTAAGTAAAGAAATTTCTTGCCATGAACTTATATTTAATTGATGAGAATGGTTTGGTTCTAGGACTTGTCTGTTCTGGTCTTATCTAGCCCCGTATGCTTTAGCTAGAAGCTTGATACTCTGCTTTGGATTTCTAGAAGAGTCAGGATTTCAATGGCCAGAGGCTGAATTAAACTTCCATCTGTACTATTGGAATCATTTCTAAGTTTTGTAGGAGAAACATTTCTACCTGCTTATTTCTATAAATTTAAATGGTCTTAATACTACATTAAGCATGGGTGGAGGCAGAGGTTGACATAGAATATTTCTGTCTGTTTCTGCAGCAACAGACGGGGAGAGATAGCAAGGATAGATCAGTCAGTTCAAGGAAGTGATTTAAGTATATTGTTAGTAGTATCTTTAGGGAAAGGAAGGGCAAAAGACTGAAAGATAAGTCAATCCTCCTTGTTTAATGTAGCACTTTAATCAGAATCCATGTGCTCTTAGCAAGTAATATTTTCCTTAATTTCCAATCATCTGGTGTAAAATTTGTTGCTAAAGAGTTTTGATCAGCTTTGTAATGCTGAGAGCTTCCCATATTTTTGCATGCTATGGCACAATCTAGAAATCCTGCTTCTCCTTTGCAGGGGGCTATCTGTAGCTTCCTTATTGCCCTTTTGGCTTGCAGAGTTCTGCGGGGGAGGGCCGGGCTGCACAAGACAAGAAGCCTTAAAGGATGAAGGTGGCTGGAGAAAGCTGAAAGCTTCCGAGGAAGGGACTTCCTCTTGCATTTGGAAAGATTCTTCTACCTTATGATCGGGATGCTGAAATGGCATTGCGTTTAACGCCCTTTGCCTCATTTCCCACGTTTTAAAAGGTAGAGGAGGGAGCAGTGAGCCAAACGCATTGAACGTTATGGCTTCTGCACTTTTTAGAATGGAATCCTCCATAGTGAAAAGATTAGGAGAAAGTGTTAGACTTGCCCATGGCGCTCTCTCGGCCATCTGCCCTAAGAGATAGGTTCGAGCAGAGGCTTCTTCCTCCATAGGTGGAGGGACCTTCCTCATTTTGAGAATTCGAGTTAGACTGAGGCTTGGCTTTCCAGCACCTGTGATGCCTAAGATCTGCACAGGTTGTGCCATCAAGGCCATCCTTGTAGTTTCCCAAGTGTTCCAACTAACTTGCGATACTTTCTGTCTTTCTTTCTGACACTGCCTCGTATTTTCTTTCACCAATGAGATCTCATAGCTGCACTTTGGGAACTCCCCTTGCCGGGAATTCAGGCTTTGCTTCAGTGCCCGCTTAAGCAATGCTTCAGAGATCTCAATACCTTTCTGTTCAATCAGAAACATTAACCGTCTAAGGTGACTAGTATATGATGAGGCTATTGACCCGTGGTTCTAAATAATTTTTTAAATGAGAAATTGAAATAAAAGACGTCTCTCACCTTCAGAGGCCACCTGCAAGGTCACGCCTTTGTGATTCCGTACCTCGATGATTGCTCCTCAAGTTGCAAGTGCTTGAATGCCTGTGACAAAGGAATTTCGCTCCCAAATCCGGGGTGCCAAGTGTGGGGTTTTTCCTTAATGGACTTCCCTGACCAGCAGGGTCCCACAAGGGAAGGGGCTCACCTTTGTGATGGGACCCGAGGAGAGGTAGGAACCGAGAACCAGGGTGGATATGAAAGACAAGGACAAGTCAGTGTTTGAATAGGGCAGGCAATCCCTATGATACTCCCTTTGATAGGAGAGTATGAGTACAAAGGAACACGAGGTGGATGAGGAGATTAAGATAGGAAATGCAGGCCGAGATGGTTACAGCCTCAGGGAAGGAGAAAGTCAAGAGGAGAGAGACATAGTCATTGAGGAGCCCAGTGGAGCTCCATGGAAGGGAAAGGCCAAGAGGCAAGAGGAAGTTCATGGGTTTGCCTCTGAATTTAATCCTGTCCTGCTTGCGGTACTCCCAAGGACGTAGTAACCACATCACAAAGTACAGACAATTAAGATTGGGTGGCAAGGTAGAGGGAACACCTTTGGGCGTGTAGATTGCAAACCGGGCTTTCCTGGGGAATTGAGTCCGAGCATGTTAATGAGTTTGTCTTAGCCAAGGGCCGCATGGCCAGTTCAAGGTTACATTCACAAGCCTCATTGGTATAACCTTATGCTTGGAGATACAGTAATCATACAGTCATTTATATTTCATAGATGTGAATATGCTTGGGATGCTACAATTTGGCTCCATCCTCTTACTTTCACCCTATGCGTATCTACCTTCCTCATGTGTGTTTCCTGCACACAGCATATGGTAGGGTTTGGGGTTCTAATCCACTCTGCTATTCGCTTGCGTTTTATGGGTGAGTTCATTCCATTCACGTTCAGAGTTATGATTATTAGCTCCGTATTTCCCAGCATTTTGATTTCTACTCCTGGTCCTGCCTTTTCTTCTTCCACTATTTCCTTCTACACCAGTGTTTGTTTATAATCAGTCCCCCTAGTTCCCATCCTTATTTTACTTCCCTTTCTACCCCCTCCCTTCTTATTCCCCCCCTTATTTTCCCCTGTAGTCTTTTTAAAATTCTCCCCCACCCTCTCCCTCCCTTGTACTGCTTCCCTCCCCACCAGACCGTTTTTTACCCTTCTACTCCCCTATAGGGTGCAAATCTATTCTCTGCCCCAATGGATTGGATTGTTCTTCCCTCTTTGGGTCAGTTTCAAAGCACATAAGAGTTGAGTATTTCCTATCTCCAACCTCTTTACCCTTCCAGTGTATCAATGTTCTCCCCCCTCCCACCATGAGCTACTTTGTGACATATCAATTTACCCCCATTTGTTTCTTTTCCTATTTCTTTTAGTATTAGACTCTTTTTTTTTAGTTCTGGTTGTATATATATATATATATATATACACATGTATGTGTATTTATGCATGCATATATCTATATACCTATTTATGTCTTGTCCTTTCATCCTATACAGTTTGTCACTGTTCCCTCTAAGTGTAATTCTTCTAGCTGCCCAGGTGATAGCAACAGTTTTTAAGAGTTACCAATACCTATTTTCTTATAGGGATACATATTTTAACTTATTGAGTCTCTTAAAAATTTTTTGTTGTTGTTTTGTTTTTCTTTTTCCCCTCTTTTTTAATTACCTTTTGATGATTCTCTTGAGTTCTGTGCTTGGACATCAAATTTTCTGTTCAGGTCTGGTCTTTTCTTTATGAATGCTTGGAATTCTTCTATTGTGTTGAATGACCATACTTTCCCCTGTAAGAATATAGTCAGTTTTGATGGGTATTTGATTTTTGGTTGTAGACCTAGTTCCCTTGCTTTCCAGAATATCATATTCCATGCCTTTCGGGCCTTCAATGTGTATACAGCCAGATCGTGAGTTATCCTCACTGTGTTTCCATGGTATCTGAATAGCTTCTTCTTGGCAGCTTGTAATATCTTTTCTTTGGTCTGATAGTTTTTGAGTTTGGCTATAACATTCCTGGGTGTTGTCAGTTGGGGATTAAATACAGGAGGTGATCTGTGGATTCTTTCAATCTCCACTTTCCCCTCTTTTTCTAGGATATCGAGACAGTTTTCCTGAATAATTTCCTGTAGTATTATGTCCAGGCTTTTTCTTTTGTCATGGTCTTCTGGTAGACCTATGATTCTTAAATTGTCTCTTCTCGAAGGATTTTCTAAATCATCTGTTTTTGTGAATGAGATGCTTCATATTGTCCTCAATTTTTTCATTCTTTTAATTTTGTTTTATAGTGTCCTGCTGCCTTGTGAGGTCACTTAATTCCAGTTGTTGTATTCTGGTTCTTAAAGACTAGATTTCATCCCTGAGTTTTTGGTCATCCCTCTCCTTCTGGTCTGATTTTCTTTGGAGGTCATCTTTCATCTTCTTTACCTCGTCTTTCATCTCCTTTTTCTCATCTTTCATCTTCTTCACCTCATCTTTCATCTCCTTTGCCTCATTTTCCAGCTGGTTGATTTTGGCTTTCAAGACACTATTTTCTTGTTTTAGTTCAAGTGCTTCTGTTTCCAGATGAGTTATCTTAATTTTTAAGTTCTTTCCCCAATTGTCTTCAGCCTCTCTTAATTATGTTTTGAGTTCTTCCATAGCCTGTATCCAATTCGCTGGGATTTCTGATTTATTGTTTGCTGATCTCCCCTGTTCCACTTGCTGAGTAGAAGCTGTCTATTGTAGTTTCTTTCTTCTTTTTCTGTTGTTTGCTCAAATTCACCCCTTCTTTACTCCCTGTATTTGTCTGTTCTCTTGCTCCTCTCTTTTTTGGGGGGGGGGGTTTGGGGGCTTCTGTCAGTCTCCCCTCTTGGAGCTTTAACAGGAGATCTCTTAGTATAGTCTCTGGTGGAGGTTTATTGGGGTTTGAGCTTCATTGTCCTCTGGAGGCTTTTGATTGGATTAAAGTCCAGCAGTCAATGAGGATGGGTGTGGAGCCTGGGCTTCCCTGAGTTCTGGAGACTTTTGATGGGATTAAGTTCATCTTAGTTGGGCTGGGTGTGCTCTGAGTCCAAAACTTCCTGGAAGGCTGGAGCAAATATAGAGGATCTCCACAGCTCTGACCAGGCTGCCAGGTCTATGCTCCCTCTCTAGCTCCTTCCCCGAAGTCTGTGTTGGACACTCTGAACTTATCACAGCCCTGGTTGCAATATACGCCCTCCAGACCAGCACCGTTGCCCGCCCAGAAGTTCCCGCTGCTGCTGGAGTCTGGGCCTCTCAGCACTCTGGGTGGGAGGGGGGATGGGTCCTGGGACCTTCCTTCTGTCTTCTCCTTAAACCCCAGTATTTTGGGGGGGTGTACCTTTTGAATTAAGTCCAGCAGAAGGGTTCCTTGGCTCTGTCTTATTGTTAAGTTTGTTTTTCAGTCCTCTAGGAACATTCAGTTTATGATCTGTTAGGAAGGGTATTCAGAGGTCTGAACTTCTGCTCCTTCTAGGCCGCCATCTTGACTCTGCCTCCAGAAGCTTTTTTTAAAGATGAGAAAACAGAGGCCCAGAGTAGCTAAATTATTTGCCCATGATCACACAGATACTAAATGCCTGAGATAGAATCTAACCACTTTTCCCTGATTCCAGGTTCCTTCCTCTATAAGAGGGATGCTAAACTTCTGTAGTTTGTGTACTAGCACCAGGGGTATGCTGAGAAACGTTTAACAACCAGTTTAGCAGGGGAGAAAATGCACCTAAGAATGCACTTTTAAGTTTTATCTGCATCATTAACATTTTATCCACCTCTTTCTTAAGCCCAGATAATCAATAAAACAATAAATCAAGCCCTGATCAGAAGCATTTGTAGACTTGTGAGGTATAAATGAAAATTGATCAATCTGCCCCTTAAATGGAGGTGGGACAGTGGTACTTAACACAGGTGTTAAGCATTGCTCATATTTTTTGGACTTTGACAATGTATTGATCGGCTGTGAGGTTTTGTTCTGGTTTTCTCTAAAAAATATTATTTATTATAGAATGGGGGGGGAGGGGGGCTAAGTGTTGAAGTGGATAGAGCTCCGAACTTTGAATTTTCTAAGTTCAAATCTGCCCTCAGACACTTCCTAGCTGTGGGACCCTGACCAAGTCATTGAACCCTTTTTCCTCATCTGTAAACCAATCTGGAGAAGGAAATAACCAACTACTCCAGTGTATTTGCCAAGAAAACCCCAAATGGCACCACAGAGAGTCAGACACTAGAAACAGCAGAACAATTCAGGGTGGTTCTCTTGAAGGAGGAAGGATAATTGGGATAACTACGATGATGAATGAAGAGATAGCAATAAAAAAAAATTCAGTCAATAAACATTTATTGAATACCTTCTAAGAGCCAATCAATAAACATTTAGTAAGCACCTTAAAGTACCAATCGCTGTGGCTAAGCACTGGGGATGCAGAAAAAAGCAAAAGAGAGCGCCCCAGCCTTCAAAGAGCTTACACTCTACTCATTCTACGATTCTAGATAGAGCGCCACGGCCACAAGACCCCTGCCTCTGCAGAGACGTACCCCATCTTCTATCTTGCCTGGTGGAGCGCTCCCAGCCGCCGCGTGAAGGGACTCGAGAAAAACTACATTTCCCAGAACAACCTGAGGCCAAAATGGGGCCTAAGACTCTCAGGAAGTCGGAAGTGGTGGAGCGAGGGCTAAGGGCGTAGGGGCGTGGACGGGGAGGAAAAGTTGTGCGCGCGAGCCTCCGGAGCCGGCCTGCGCAGATCTTTCTGTCCGCGTGCGTTCCTGGCCCCGACGGCAGCCGCTGCTGTTCAACCTCTGGAGACATGACTGAAGCCAAAAAGCGGAGGGAACTACTCCCTCTTATCCATCATCATCTGGTGCAAGCGGGCTACGTGAGGGCGGCGCGGGAGGTGAAGCTGCAGAGCGGCCAGGTGAGGGAGGGAGAGGAAAACGGAGAGAGGGAGGGAGTGCCCCCAGCGAGTCCTTTCCAGCCCCCGACCCCTGCGGTGCCCAATGGAGCTTCCAGGAGAGGCTGGTAATCATGAGGGAGCTGGAACGTGAGAGCTTTGTCCATCATGCTGACCTGAGGGTTTGTCCATCTATCGCTCTCTCTGTCTTACACATACACAGACACATACCTAGACACATTAACACACACCTCCCTAGCCATGTTGCACGCCTGTACACGCTTGAAGGACCTGAAGTCCTCTTTGCCGGGTTCTTTCTGCCCCAGAAAACTTAAGATTAGCGCTAGGCTCAGCCCTAGAACAAATGCTGATGCCTGGATGTCTTCAGATGCTTGCTAAGCAGAAGATGGCAGAGGGATAGCCTGTGAGGAGACAGTTGGATAGCCTAGGTGAAGAGGAAGAGGGAAATCTTGAAGGATTGGCTGGTAATTGCAGCTAAGCAAGGGATGGTAACCCTGCCCAATATATATGGGATAAGCTCCAATCTGAACTCTTTCATTTATAGCATCAGATAGTGGTGGCCTCACTCTGATATGCTGGGGGAAGGCAGGAAGGTTGTAACCTGGGGATATATGTGTGTAGGGTGTGGGGGTGGGGGAGAGATTGGACATGTGCTGCTAGATGGATAGCAGATCTCCATTGTCACTGAAGGTTGATGGAGGGAGAGGAAGGGGGGGGGGGAAGGCCACCTCAGGAGCTGGGAAAAGCTGGATCCTAGCCCCTGAAGAGAAAAGGAAGTATGTGTGTGTTGGGCCTGGGTAATGGACTAGATTTTTCATGTGGTTTTTGGCTAACACTAAGGATCCCCTTGTCCCAAAACCCCAAACCTGTCTGCTTTCTCCTACTCTATCCCTTGCCGCCCATAAATCAATACACTAGACTTTTCTATCAAAAAAAATTTTTTTTTGGCTCTTCCTACTTGACTATGTGGATCACTTCCAAGTTTGGACTAAGAGGCAGCATGACATGGACTGAGAACCAGAAGCACCTGGCTTCAAATCTCAACACTGCTACCATACTTAGTGTATGACTATGGGTAAATTACTAAACTTTTTTTAGATCTCAGTTTTATTGTTCAATCATTTCAAGACTCTTGTGACCAGATTTTGGGTTTTCTTGACAAAGATACTGGAGTGGTTTGCCATTTCCTTCTTCAGGTCATTTTACAGATAAGGAAACTGAAGCCAACAGGGTTAAGTGACTTGCCCAGTGTCTCACAACTACTGTCTGAGGCTGAATTTGAATTCTTGACTCCAGGCCTGACACACTGTTAACTTGTAAATAATACTGAACTACCAAAGTAGTCAGAAAAACCACTCTTTAATCAGGAGTAGGGATAGGTCCATATTTGACTGCCACATAGAGCCCTGTGCCAAAATACCACACCGGGCCCACACCCTGGGGACTCTGGGAACCGTATCCCACTAAATGCCAGCTCTGATGCCAACTCCGCCCTGGGAGAAAACACTGAGCTAAGTGCTGACACACTTGGGAGAACCAACCGCTCTAGATGGACAACTCCCCAAAAAGGGATAGAACTTGGGGGTCCTTAAACCCTCTGGATTTAGTACCATAGGTACTAAAACCATGCAGAGACAAACTACAATCAGGTTGCAGCCTCTTGGCAGCCAGCAGCTAAGGTATTGGGAGTGGTCAGCTGTAGCAAATCTAAGGCTAGGGTGGAACTCTAGGAGCTGGGCTCCTAAGAGAACTTTAACATAACAAGGGAAGCTTCTAACACAAGTAAAAGGCACTTAACATTTTACTATGTCCACAGAATCCCACCCAAGCTAGGGTTCCCAAACAGTTTTAGGTCTTTAGTTCAAACTAAAACAAGTATGCCTTGCACTAGCGTTTCTCAAAGGGCAGGGGTAAACTGAGGCATCCAGATTTCCTGTTTACTTGTGTGACTTCCTCTCGGAGGACTTCCTCTCGGGCCTTTTATGTAAAAGGAAGATTTAGACTAGAAAGCCCCAGTAAGTAACCAAGGTCTCATTTCCTTTGTACCTCCAAATTCCTTTTCAGCAGGTTAAGGCTGTAGAATCTTGTTCTTTTAGGATGTTTTAGCCAGAAAGGGCATTTATAGAGATTTTCTAATCTTATCCTAGAGGGGAAAACTAAACCCCAGAGAAAAAGAGCAGATTTAGAACTAGAACCCAGGTCTCCTTTACAAGGCACTTCATATGCACTATCTTACATGGTCTTCACAGCAGCCCTTGAGGTAGGTGTTACAGGTATTAGTTTTATTTCACACCTGCATTGAAGTTGTTACTTGCCCTGGTCACCCAAAATGTCAGATATGGGACTTCACTCAGTTCTTCCTGACTTTTAAGTCCATGAAGCTACCCACTACTCCATGCCATTTGGATTCCTTGTTAGTATTGAACTTCAACCTAAATTCATTCCTAGGGGAAATTTTTCCAGTTAGCCACATCTCACCCTTATTCCCCTCACCATCTCTGCCCATCCCTTTAGAGACTTTCCTCCTCATGCCACCAAGAAAGTAAATGCCTTGAGAGCAGGAACAGTTTCTTTTCTTTCTTTTCTGCCTTGGTATATCCTGGCCCTGGGACAATACCTGATACTTAACAGTTGCTTAATAAATGCTGGTTGTTTGTCCTTCTGGTTTCTAAGAGGACCAGTGACAACATCATCCTTTAAATAAATCCTTACTGAATGATTGAATTGTTCCTGCTTCTGAAACTGCTTACAACCATGCCCCTGTAACTTCCTTTGCTTCAAATCCCTACAGCTCTGTTTGAGTGGGATGTCCTAAGCTTTCTTCTTTTTTCCTTCTTTACCTATTGAGTTCTTACTCAGCTATCAGTGATCTTCCTAATCTCATTATCCCTCCCATTCTATAAACTTCCAGGGGTTCCCTGTAGACTCCAGGATCAAATATAAAATCCCATATTATTGTATTCTGGTTTCTAATCCATTATGCTATTTGCTTCTGCTTATGGGTATTTTTATGGGAGAGCCTCATTCCAATCACAGTTATGATTATTATGTATTTCCTGCTGTCTTATATTCTATATTTATCTTTTCTCTTAATATTCTGACCCTTCTCAAGTCTGTTTTGCTTCTGATCACTGCCTACATTAATCCACCTTTCCTTTTAAACCCCTCCCCCCACCCACACATACACCATATCTCTTATCTCCTTCCCCTCCTATTTCCCTATTAAGTGAGTTATATTTCTGTAATAAAAAATAAAAATTATAATGGCAAGCTACATAAATATAGATAGAAAAACTGTTCAATATAGGTTCAAAACTGTTCTGATACTTTTGATAGATGTAATCAAATGTATCCTCAATGATGAAGTGAAGCTCAAATGTGAACTTCCCTTCAGGGCCAGGCGCAAGGACACTAAAGAGACTCTTATAAAAATAAAATATTTGTTGAAATATATAAGGATAAAGAAGAGATCTAATTCTAAGGGATTCTAAATCCACCCAAATAAACTCCCTGGTTCTGCAAGGAACCACTTCTCCTGTGTTTCACAGGCTATACTATTCCTCCCTGTTCTGACTAACCCAAATTTATGCTATCTAAATAAAAACTACCTCTATTATCTTTATGATTCTTAACTTCGCCTTCAAATTATAAAATAGCAAAGGCTAGTTGGTTGAGTCTCAACAAGAATCAAGTTAGGACTCTGAGCCTTAACAGACTCAAGTCCCAACCAAAGACCAGGTTTTTCTTTGGTCTTCTCAGAGTTTAATCAATCTATATAAACCTCAATAGATGGACAATAGTGTTTCCCACATTGGGAAAGGAAAACACTAACCTCCTCTTTCCCTCAGACAGAGAGAGAGGCAAAGATGTTACCTCCTCCATCCCTGAGAGAGAGTCTCTGAAAGAGTGCCTTTGCCAACTGCCAGAGACTAACTCAATTGCCAGAGAGAGTAGTTGACACAGAAAAATGGTTATAACTATCAACATCTGAAATCAACATGCTCTCTCAGCTCTGCTTCAAACTCCAGTTCTTTCTCAAGCCAGCCACATTACTTCTTATTTCTAAACTAATGAAACAATACTTATTTTCTAATATCATCCTTACAATTTCCCCTTTTCAAGCATATGGAGAGATAAAAAAATCTCTCCCGCATGCTTGCTATTCTATGTAATTCTAAAGCTATAACTCACCTCATTATTATATTTCCTAAAAATAGTCTTAATCTTATGTTTATCTTATTCTTATTGCTATATTTTATCTATGTTAACCTGTACTATGGATATAAATGAAAGAGAAGAAAATTTCAATGAAAACATATTTGCAAAAATTCAAGTACATACAATTACAGAAATTCAAAATGCAAAATACAAAATGCAAACTTTTGAAAAATTTTTGAAACAATAAAATACAGTTGCAAACTAACTTATGTTTTACAAAAAACTAAAGTCTATCTAAAATAACAATGCACAATTCATGCAAACTTCATTTTATAAATCCTATTTGAATAATTGAAATGAAACTTTTTACTATGCTAAGACCTTATTCTGTTATTAATACATAAAACCAAAACTAACTACATTAAAACTCAAAATCAACTCATTATACAAATAAAATAAAATTTTTTAATAATTTAACTATATATACATCTATATGAATATACAGATCTGTACAATTTCTACGTCTACGTATGTGTTGTGTATAAACTATTTACATGTTGCAGGAGGAAAATAAAATTCACCCCTTAAGATAGTCTAAGAAAAACTAAAAGATTTTCTTTAGAAAGATATGTATGCCTTCTTGATTTTATCTCTTAGGAACACATAAAGTCTTTCTGTGAGCTAAGATTTTATTATTTTAATGTGTACAATTATTATTTTCCCAAGGTGATTTATCTGTATTTATTTATTTCTGTGGATACTCATCACCTGGTTATGATGTTGCAGTTTGTGAGAAATGTGTCCTATATGTGTATGTTATTTTGTAGTGAATACTTACTAAATTTTTAAAGTTACCTCCTCTGCTACTGTCTTCTGTCTTTGTGTTGTTACTATGTAGTGTTTGTTTGCAACTATAGTGAAAGTGTGTAGTGTTAGAATGGCACAAAAATCTTACAGTTCATGTCCATAATCAGTCTGTGTTCCTTTTCTCTATGTTGATTTGGTTTTTCAATGTCTTTATTACAGTTCAATTATCCTTTATGCTGTCATTTATGTTTCTTTTATGTTTTCTTCTCCATTGTCTTGATCTTGATTGCTATCTTCATTTCATTCTTCTTTTTCTTCTTCTACTGATATCTTTTTGACTGCAGCCGTGTTGTCTGATGCAATCTCTTCTGCTGCTGCTTTTTTCACATGTGAGCAATGCAGCCACATTTCTTTCTCTAATACACTTAATACTTAAAGTTTTTTTTTTATGTAAACTGAATTCCCAGGTTTTATTGTATGGAGTTCATAATCTAATAGACACCTGTCACACCCACAACTTCTATTGAACCCACTGCTTTGCACTCCTCGGGATTTCTGCAACACAGATTTGGCAGCACCTGTGTCTTAGAGACAATCATACACTTGTGTTCCTATTTTTAGGGTTACATTGGTTTCTGTGCTATTTTCTGGAGAATGGACAGGTATCACAGGAGCTAACACGCTAGGATCAGGAAAACTCAACACTTGTTACTGTTCCTCATTCTCTTACTTCTTCATTGATTCCTCCTGCACTAATTTCCCACATTTTTAAAATGTCTGTCATTTTCATTAGTTTTTATTCCATTGTTCATACTTCCTAGTCCATTTTCTCCATATATTATATTTTTAACTTCACAGGCCTTAGCACACATTCATAATGAAGTTGTACCTTTTTGCATATCAAGTTCTTGGGGATTCCCACCAGCTACTTAGGAATATTTTGGATGCATACCTGCTTTGATATATTCTTGCATGGTATTCAGGTCTGCAGCTTATTATGAATTATGGTAGCATCCAGTATCAAAATAATATGGATAGTTTGGTCTCCCATACTGGAATGCATTATTAAACCCATAATTTCTATGTCCATTTTGCCTGAATCCATTAAAGCAATTAAATCTATTGCCTCAGTTTCCCCTGAAGCTTTGTCCAAAGAATTGTCCCCTAAATCTGCACACTCTCATGAGATGACCAGGTCTCTTACA
Source organism: Monodelphis domestica (assembly GCF_027887165.1). Lineage (NCBI taxonomy): Eukaryota > Metazoa > Chordata > Mammalia > Didelphimorphia > Didelphidae > Monodelphis > Monodelphis domestica. The sequence continues at coordinate 350,365,805 of NC_077227.1, forward strand.
AAGAAAACATCTTAGGGTTTGTCTGCATTGTCTGGGGTTGTAGTTACTTCTGGGTTGTCTATAAGTCCTTAGTTCAGCTACAGTTTTTTCCTGCATTTTATTGGATTTCAGTTTTTGTTTAAGCTCTCTGATTTCTTTGGTTAAGTTATTAATTATATTGGTTTTCTCTTCTGATTGCCTATTTTTCTCATCTTGGAAAACATAGTTAGCAATTCTCCTAATTTCATCAAGACCCATTCCAAACCAATTTGGACAGTTACCTTGAAAATAATTTTGAACCACAGGGCATACATTTTTTACAAACTGCCTGCAAATGTGATTTACGTTTTCATCTGTTAAAGTTGCTAACCCAATCCATTTTTCTGCACAGTCAATAATTCTATGGAGGAAAGTGGAGGGAGTCTTTCCCACTTTCTGCTTTAGGCGCTCGAATTTAGACCAGATTCCTGGGTGTCTGGAATTTTGCCTCATAGTTTCAGTTATTGCTTCCCTGGCTGTAGTTAAATCTCTGTACCCCGAAAAAGAGTTATATTCCCAATCAGGATCCTGAGTTGGCCAGTCAGCAATTTGGGGGTTATTATTAATGTCCTGTATAATCTACTGTTTCTCCCTTTTTGTTAATAACTCATCCATAAGGATGTCAAAGTCCAAATAAGAAGGATTGTAAAGCTTAACTAAGCACTTGAACTGTTTTACAACTGCCATAGGTTCTTCTTCATATGATGGAATATTTTTCTTAAAACTGTCTATATCAACTTGTGTAAACTTTTTGTGGCACATGAGAGTCACTATACCATGTTCTAAGGACACTATAGGTACCTCCCTTTAAGGGAGCATATGAGCTGGTTTCCTTTCTAATGCTTCAGTTTCCATTTCTAATTTAGTTGGATTATCTGATTTAGTTGTACCTTCTAGTTTAGTTGCTTTGTGTTCTTTAGTTTCTGCCATTGTCCCATTAGCTTTAAGTAATTCCTCATATTGAGTTTGCATTCTATGTAGTTTAGTCATGTGAATGTTAAAAACTATAAATGCCAAAACTGTAAAGGTTTTGGGCAAACTATAAAGATAATTTTAGTATTTTGACTTAAAATCTAAAATAAGTGGTTGCCATGGGAAATTCCCAAATATGAAAATACCCAAGTCAGTTGGGATTTATGGAGATTTTAATTAATATAAATGAAGGAATTAAGGGAAGGAGAGACAGACAGACAGACAGACAGACAGGCCTGAGCCTAAGGGAGAGCAAGTCTGTCTTTATCACTCACTACAAGATCATCTCCAAGAAGGGTTCTTTCGCTCTGAACTGAAATCCTCTCCAAACTGAATTCAATTGCAAAGTCAATTCAAAAAAGTCCCTCACTTCAACTCTGAACCCCAACTACTAAATTACCTTTTTACCCCTTCCTTTTAAAGAAATTTTCTCTCATGTCACCTCCCCTAAATTTTCATGTCTATTAATCACAGTAGACGCTTTTCCCCAGGACTGCCCATTCTTAGTTCTCATCTTCTTTGGTTCTCATCTTCTCTGGTTAGATTAAATCCTCTGAGTACTTCACACCTCTTTTGTTAAGCTTGCCTTTTATAAGTTGCCTGACCTTTTAGGTACTAATTTAACCTTTATAGGTACTTAGCACCCTTTTGTATTAGATCTAAAAATAGACCTAGCTTAAGGTTTTGGCTTTACTATAAGTATGAGTTGGGGACTTTCATTGTTCAATCAGGAGTTTTCTCTTTATCTTCCTCTAAGGCACTGTCTTGAGTAGGGTGGAGTAATTTCAAAAGTTCCCAATACTTTCCTGATTAAGTATCTTCATTGTTAAAAATGGAGAATAGCGTAATCAAATCTTCTAAAGTAGAGTCTGAGTAGTTTTAAGATTCACAGTCTCTAGAGAGTTCACTTTTAACATTAGACCACTCTTTGCAGTAGCTTGCTTGATACTTGCTTTTAAATGTTTAAACACAACTGCCAAAGATTTGATCATCATGTAAAAGCACATGATAAACAATAGTAGCACAGGGACATAAGAGATTAGTTGTATGCATGTCAATGAGAATAATGGCATTAGAAAGTCATAGGCAAGTACATTTTCTATATATTCTGGTACAATAGTGAAAATGAGAGAAGTCATATCTAACAAAGAAAATCCCATGGTGATTTTATATGGCTAATTCACCAGGTTTTCTGAGAGTATAGATTCTTTATATCAAGTTGACTGGGAGATGGATTTTGTAGCCCCCTAGAGTTCAACTCACTGTTACCACAGCTCACAGTAAAACTGTCAGCTCCAGCTGCTTCCCCAGACCCCCTGCTGAGATAACAGTTCCAACTGCCCAAACTGATGATTGGACCCTTAAAATCAGACACTTAGTTCTTTGTCCTATTTAGCTCATCAAACTGTAAAAATAAATGATGATGATGAGCTACATAAAATAACATATTTAGATGGAAAAACTGTTCAATGTAGGTTCAAAACTGTTCTGATACTTTTGATAGATGTAATCAAATGTATCCTCAATGATGAAGTGAAGCTCAAATGTGAACTTCCCTTCAGGGCCAGGCGCAAGGACACTAAAGAGACTCTTATAAAAATAAATTATTTGTTGAAATATATAAGGATAAAGAAGAGATCTAATTCTAAGGGATTCTAAATCCACCCAAATAAACTCCCTGGTTCTGCAAGGAACCACTTCTCCTGTGTTTCACAGGCTATACTATTCCTCCCTGTTCTGACTAACCCAAATTTATGCTATCTAAATAAAAACTACCTCTATTATCTTTATGATTCTTAACTTCGCCTTCAAATTATAAAATAGCAAAGGCTAGTTGGTTGAGTCTCAACAAGAATCAAGTTAGGACTCTGAGCCTTAACAGACTCAAGTCCCAACCAAAGACCAGGTTTTTCTTTGGTCTTCTCAGAGTTTAATCAATCTATATAAACCTCAATAGATGGACAATAGTGTTTCCCACATTGGGAAAGGAAAACACTAACCTCCTTCAGGTCTTTCCCTCAGACAGAGAGAGAGGCAAAGATGTTACCTCCTCCATCCCTGAGAGAGAGTCTCTGAAAGAGTGCCTCTGCCAACTGCCAGAGACTAACTCAATTGCCAGAGAGAGTAGTTGACACAGAAAAATGGTTATAACTATCAACATCTGAAATCAACATGCTCTCTCAGCTCTGCTTCAAACTCCAGTTCCTTCTCAAGCCAGCCACATTACTTCTTATTTCTAAACTAATGAAACAATACTTATTTTCTAATATCATCCTTACAGTACCCAAGTGAGTATATAGAAATATTTTTCCCTCTGAGTCAATTCCCATGGGGGTGAGGTTCAAGCATTGCCTGCCAACCACCATTTGCCCCTTCACTGTAGAAATTCTTCCTTGCATGCCTCTTTTATGTGAGAAAATTTTCCCCATTCTACCTTTCCCTTTCCATTTCTCCCAATGCATTCATTTTTCTCACTTCTTAATTTTTTGAAGGGAGAAATCATCCCAGGGTAATCAACTCATACTCATGCCTTCTGTCTATGTAGACTTCTAACTGCTCTAATAATAACAAAGTTTTTAGGAATTACATGTTTCATCTTCCTGTATAATAAAATAAGCAGTTTAACTCCCTTATGATTACTCTTTCGTGTTTGCTTTTTTTTGTCTTTTTCCAGTCTTCTGCTTGAATGTCAAGTTTTCTTTTCAAGCTGGTCTTTTCGTCAGGAATATTTGAAAGTCTTTTGTTTCACTAAATACTCAATTTTTTCTCCTAAAGAATTATACTCAGTTTTGCTGGGTAGGTAATCTTGGTTGTTATCTTAGCTCCTTTGCCTTCCAGAATATTATACTCCAAATCTTATACTCCTTTAAGGTGGAAGCTGCTAAATCTTGTGTGATCCTGCCTGTGGTTCCACAGTGTTTGAATTGTTTCTTTCTGGCTACTTGTAATCTTTTATTGTTGGCCTGGGAGCTCTGAAATTTGGATATAATATTCCTAGGAGTTTTCACTTTGGGATCTCATTCCGGTAGTGATTGGTGGGTTCTTTCAGTTTCTATTTGACCCTCTGGATATAAAATAATCAGAGCAGTCTTCCTTTATAATTTCTTGAAATATGATGTCTAAGCTCTTTTTTTGATCATGGCTTTCAGGTAATCCAGTAATTCTTTAATTATCTCTCCTCGATCTGTTTTACAGGTCAGTTGTTTTCTCTGACAAGATATTTCACATTTTCTCTCTTTCTTCTTTCTTTCTTTCTTTCTTTCTTTCTTTCTTTCTTTCTTTCTTTCTTTCTTTCTTTCTTTCTTTCTTTCTTTCTTTCTTTCTTTCTTTCTTTCTTTCTTTCTTTCTTTCTTTCTTCCTTCCTTCCTTCCTTCCTTCCTTCCTTCCTTCCTTCCTTCCTTTCTTTCTTCCTTCCTTTTTCATTCTTTTGGCTTTGTTTTATTGTTTCTTGATGTCTCGTGGAACCATTAGTTTTCACTTGCTCAATTCTAATTTTGAAAGAATTAGTTTTTTTTTTTTAAATATATTTTATTTGATCATTTCCAAGCATTATTCGTTAAAGACATAGATCATTTTCTTTTCCTCCCCCCCACCCCCCATAGCCGACGCGTAAGTCCACTGGGCATTAGATGTTTTCTTGATTTGAACCCATTGCTTTGTTGATAGTATTTGCATTAGAGTGTTCATTTAGAGTCTATCCTCTGTCATGTCCCCTCAACCTCTGTATTCAGGCAGTTGCTTTTTCTCGGTGTTTCCACTCCCATAGTTTATCCTTTGCTTATGAATGGTGTTTTTTTCTCCTGGATCCCTGCAAGTTGTTCAGGGACATTACACCACTACTAATGGAGAAGTCCATTACGTTCGATTATACCACAGTGTATTAGTCTCTGTGTACAATGTTCTTCTGGTTCTGCTCCTCTCGCTCTGCATCACTTCCTGGAGGTTGTTCCAGTGTCCATGGAACTTCTCCACTTTATTATTCCTTTTAGCACAATAGTACTCCATCACCAACATATACCACAGTTTGTTCAGCCATTCCCCAATTGATGGGCATCCCCTCGTTTTCCAGTTTTGGGCCACCACAAAGAGCGCAGCTATGAATATTTTTGTACAAGTCTTTGTGTCCATTATCTCTTTGGGGTACAGACCCAGCAGTGCTATGGCTGGGTCAAAGGGTAGATATTCTTTTGTCGCCCTTAGGGCATAGTTCCAAATTGCCCTCCAGAATGGTTGGATCAGTTCACAACTCCACCAGCAATGAATTAATGTCCCTACTTTGCCACATCCCCTCCAGCATTCATTACTTTCCTTTGCTGTTATGTTAGCCAATCTGCTAGGTGTGAGGTGATACCTCAGAGTTGTTTTGATTTGCATCTCTCTGATTATAAGAGATTTAGAACACTTCTTCATGTGCTTGTTAATAGTTTTGATTTCTTTATCTGAGAACTGCCTATCCATTTCCCTTGCCCATTTATCAATTGGAGAATGGCTTGATTTTTTGTACAATTGTTTTAGCTCATTATAAATATGAGTAATTAAACCTTTGTCAGAGGTTTCTATGAAGATTTTTTCCCAATTTGTTGTTTCCCTTCTGATTTTAGTTATATTGGTTTTGTTTGTACAAAAGCTTTTTAGTTTGATGTAGTCAAAATTATTTATTTTACATTTTGTGATTCTTTCTATATCTTGCTTGGTTTTAAAGCCTTTCCCCTCCCAAAGGTCTGACATGTATACTATTCTGTGTTTACCCAATTTACTTATGGTTTCCTTCTTTATGTTTAAGTCACTCACCCATTTTGAATTTATCTTGGTGTAGGGTGTGAGGTGTTGATCTATTCCTAGTCTCTCCCACACTGTCTTCCAATTTTCCCAGCAGTTTTTATCGAATAGTGGATTTTTGTCCCAAAAGCTGGGATCTTTGGGTTTATCGTATACTGTCTTGCTGAGGTCGCTTTCCCCCAGTCTATTCCACTGATCTTCCTTTCTGTTTCTAAGCCAGTACCAAATTGTTTTGATGACTGCTGCTTTGTAATATAGTTTTAGGTCAGGGACTGCAAGGCCCCCATCATATGTGTTTTTTTTTCATTATTTCCCTGGATATCCTTGATCTTTTGTTCTTCCAAATGAACTTTGTTATGGTTTTTTCTAAATCAGTGAAGAAGTATTTTGGTAGTTCAATGGGTATGGCACTAAATAGATAAATAAGTTTGGGTAGGATGGTCATTTTTATTATATTGGCTCGTCCTATCCATGAGCAGTTAATGTTTTTCCATTTGTTCAAGTCTAGTTTTAGTTGTGTGGCGAGTGTTTTGTAGTTGTGTTCATATAGTTCCTGTGTTTGTCTTGGGAGGTAGATTCCTAGGTATTTTATTTTGTCTAAGGTGATTTTGAATGGGATTTCTCTTTCTAGTTCTTGCTGCTGAGCTGTGTTGGAGATATATAGAAAAGCTGATGATTTATGTGGGTTTATTTTGTATCCTGCAACTTTGCTAAAGTTGTTGATTATTTCAATTAGCTTTTTGGTTGAATCTCTAGGATTCTTTAAGTAGACCATCATGTCATCCGCAAAGAGTGATAACTTGGTCTCCTCCTTGCCTATTTTGATGCCTTCAATTCCTTTATCTTCTCTAATTGCTACTGCTAGTGTTTCTAGTACAATGTCAAATAGTAGAGGTGATAATGGGCATCCTTGTTTCACTCCTGATCTTATTGGGAATGCATCTAGTTTTTTTTTTTTGTTTTGTTTTTTGTTTTTTTTTTAATATATTTTATTTGATCATTTCCAAGCATTATTCGTTAAAGACATAAATCATTTTCTTTTCCTCCCCCCCACCCCCCATAGCCGACGCGTAAGTCCACTGGGCATTAGATGTTTTCTTGATTTGAACCCATTGCTTTGTTGATAGTATTTGCATTAGAGTGTTCATTTAAAGTCTATCCTCTGTCATGTCCCCTCAACCTCTGTATTCAGGCAGTTGCTTTTTCTCGGTGTTTCCACTCCCATAGTTTATCCTTTGCTTATGAATGGTGTTTTTTTTTCTCCTGGATCCCTGAAAGTTGTTCAGGGACATTACACCGCCCCTAATGGAGAAGTCCATTACGTTCGATTATACCACAGTGTATTAGTCTCTGTGTACAATGTTCTCCTGGTTCTGCTCCTCTCGCTCTGCATCACTTCCTGGAGGTTGTTCCAGTCTCCATGGAACTTCTCCACTTTATTATTCCTTTGAGCACAATAGTATTCCATCACCAACATATACCACAGTTTGTTCAGCCATTCCCCAATTGATGGGCATCCCCTCGTTTTCCAGTTTTGGGCCACCACAAAGAGCGCAGCTATGAATATTTTTGTACAAGTCTTTGTGTCCATTATCTCTTTGGGGTACAGACCCAGCAGTGCTATGGCTGGGTCAAAGGGTAGATATTCTTTTGTCGCCCTTTGGGCATAGTTCCAAATTGCCCTCCAAAATGGTTGGATCAGTTCACAACTCCACCAGCAATGAATTAATGTCCCTACTTTGCCACATCCCCTCCAGCATTCATTACTTTCCTTTGCTGTTATGTTAGCCAATCTGCTAGGTGTGAGGTGATACCTCAGAGTTGTTTTGATTTGCATCTCTCTGATTATAAGAGATGTAGAACATTTCTTCATGTGCTTGTTAATAGTTTTGATTTCTTTATCTGAGAACTGCCTATCCATGTCCCTTGCCCATTTATCAATTGGAGAATGGCTTGATTTTTTGTACAATTGATTTAGCTCATTATAAATATGAGTAATTAAACCTTTGTCAGAGGTTTCTATGAAGATTTTTTCCCAATTTGTTGTTTCCCTTCTGATTTTAGTTATATTGGTTTTGTTTGTACAAAAGCTTTTTAGTTTGATGTAGTCAAAATTATTTATTTTACATTTTGTGATTCTTTCTATATCTTGCTTGGTTTTAAAGCCTTTCCCCTCCCAAAGGTCTGACATGTATACTATTCTGTATTTACCCAATTTACTTATGGTTTCCTTCTTTATGTTTAAGTCACTCACCCATTTTGAATTTATCTTGGTGTAGGGTGTGAGGTGTTGATCTATTCCTAGTCTCTCCCACACTGTCCTCCAATTTTCCCAGCAGTTTTTATCGAATAGTGGATTTTTGTCCCAAAAGCTGGGATCTTTGGGTTTATCGTATACTGTCTTGCTGAGGTCGTTTTCCCCCAGTCTATTCCACTGATCTTCCTTTCTGTTTCTTAGCCAGTACCAAATTGTTTTGATGACTGCTGCTTTGTAATATAGTTTTAGGTCAGGGACTGCAAGGCCCCCATCATATGTGTTTTTTTTCATTAATTCCCTGGATATCCTTGATCTTTTGTTCTTCCAAATGAACTTTGTTATGGTTTTTTCTAAATCAGTGAAGAAGTATTTTGGTAGTTCAATGGGTATGGCACTAAATAGATAAATAAGTTTGGGTAGGATGGTCATTTTTATTATATTGGCTCGTCCTATCCATGAGCAGTTAATGTTTTTCCATTTGTTCAAGTCTAGTTTTAGTTGTGTGGCGAGTGTTTTGTAGTTGTGTTCATATAGTTCCTGTGTTTGTCTTGGGAGGTAGATTCCTAGGTATTTTATTTTGTCTAAGGTGATTTTGAATGGGATTTCTCTTTCTAGTTCTTGCTGCTGAGCTGTGTTGGAGATATATAGAAAAGCTGATGATTTATGTGGGTTTATTTTGTATCCTGCAACTTTGCTAAAGTTGTTGATTATTTCAATTAGCTTTTTGGTTGAATCTCTAGGATTCTTTAAGTAGACCATCATGTCATCCGCAAAGAGTGATAACTTGGTCTCCTCCTTGCCTATTTTGATGCCTTCAATTCCTTTATCTTCTCTAATTGCTACTGCTAGTGTTTCTAGTACAATGTCAAATAGTAGAGGTGATAATGGGCATCCTTGTTTCACTCCTGATCTTATTGGGAATGCATCTAGTTTATCCCCATTGCAGATGATATTAGCTGTTGGTTTTAGATATATACTGTTTATTATTTTTAGGAATGACCCTTCTATTCCTATGCTTTCTAGTGTTTTTAATAGGAATGGGTGTTGTATTTTATCAAAGGCTTTTTCTGCATCTATTGAGATAATCATGTGGTTCTTGCTAGTTTGCTTGTTGATGTGGTCAATTATGTGGATGGTTTTCCTAATGTTGAACCAGCCCTGCATCCCTGGTATGAATCCTACTTGATCATGGTGAATGATCCTTCTGATCACTTGCTGGAGTCTTTTTGCTAGTATCCTATTTAAGATTTTTGCATCTATATTCATTAGGGAGATTGGCCTATAGTTTTCTTTCTCTGTTTTTGACCTGCCTGGTTTTGGAATCAGTACCATGTTTGTGTCGTAAAAGGAGTTTGGTAGAACTCCCTCTTTGCTTATTATGTCAAATAGTTTGTATAGTATTGGGATTAACTGTTCTCTGAATGTTTGATAGAATTCACAGGTGAATCCATCAGGCCCTGGGGATTTTTTCTTAGGAAGTTCTTTGATGGCTTGATGGATTTCAATTTCTGATATGGGATTATTTAAGAATTCTATTTCCTCTTCTGTTAGTCTAGGCAGTTTGTATTTTTGTATATATTCATCCATTTCTCCTAAATTGGTGTATTTATTGCCATATAATTGGGCAAAGTAATTTCTAATGATTGCCTTAATTTCCTCCTCATTGGAGGTGCTGTCCCCCTTTTCAGCTTTAATGCTGTGAATTTGCTTTTCTTCCTTCCTTTTTTTAATTAGATTGACCAGTACTTTGTCTATTTTGTTTGTTTTTTCAAAGTACCAGCTTCTTGTCTTATTTATTAAATCAATAGTTCTATCACTTTCGATTTTATTAATTTCTCCCTTAATTTTTAGGATTTCTAATTTGGTTTTCTGCTGGGGGTTTTTAATTTGATCTCTTTCGAGTTTTTTCAATTGCGTTTCCAATTGATTGATCTCTGCTCTCCCTTGTTTGTTAATATAAGCATTCAGGGATATGAATTTGCCTCTGATTACCGCTTTGGCTGCATCCCAAAAGGTTTGAAAGGATGTTTCGCCATTGTCATAAGAATTAGTTTTTTCAATGAGCTTTTGTACCTCTTTTTTCCATTTAACCAGTTCTGCTTCTTAGGAAGTTCTTTTTTTTTTTTCAGTAAATTTTTGTGGCTCTTTTACCATTAGACCAATTCTGGTTTTTAAGGTGTTATTTTTTTCAATCTATATTTTTGTGCCTCTTTTACCAAGCTGTTAATTTTCTTTTCATAATTTTTCTTGCATCTTTCTCATTTCCCTTTCCCAAATTTTCTGCTACTACTATTATATCTTTAGCTTTTCTGAGAATTCTTGTTAGGGTTGGGTCCATTTAGCAATTTTCTTTGAAATGTTGCTTATGCTGTTTCCACATTTCTGTCTTCATATTTTATGACTTACACAGGATTTCTGTGAAATCCAAATTAAATCAGATGTATCATTTTAGAGCACTATATAAATTTCAGATTTTGTCTGAGTTGTCTTAAAATATTTTTACTTGGATTTTTCCTTTTGAATTGGTTTCAAGAAAATGATGGGGAATGTCCATTGACCCTGTATTCTTTTTTGCTTACCTTTTATGCAACAGGACCTGCTTTTATATTTGCATAGTTTGTCTTTCCTACTTAAATTCTTAAAGGCTAATTTCCATCCAAACCTAGCTATTATATCCAATTCTTACTCCCTTTCAATGTCTATCTTTCAGGGTAGCCTCAAGTTGGAAGAATCATAGATTAGAAGGAACCATAAAGGTCATCAGGTGATATCCTGGCTGATACATGAGTTGTAAGAGTGTGGATATGTAAGGAAAGAAAAAGGTCTGGGAACAAATCTTCTGAGAACAATGGCTTGAATATGTTTGCAGGGGATACAAAATCAGTGGATCTGCAGACATTCCCAGTTTGGTCTGAGACTCTAAGCATCAGTATCAACTTGGTTTAATAGGCAAAACAAAGAACATAGCTACTTGTTTACAGTTTTCATCCAAAGAGGAACCTAATTACTTGTTTATAGTTTTCATTCCAAAGATGGTGATTACCAAAACTAAGAATTACATCAAAAACAAAGGAAAAAATATCCCCAAAAGTGGTGCCCCTGTTCCTATGGTAGTTTTGCAGTCTGCAGTTGGTTTCTTAATAGTTGCTATGATTGTCTTACAACAGAAGACTGATTACTATATAATCACACTGATATGCTTCTTTATAATAAATGATTAACATAATACTCTACTTATATGATTCTATTTGATCTAAATTCAAATGGCTAGCTTATCATTATTCTTAAATGCTATAGTTTGCTCAGCTATTCAATTTACTAATAGCTGTGACTATTTCTCACTATTAAATTAGCATTTTCAGCTTAGCAAGCATAAATATTAAAATTAATATTCAATACTCCAAGTATCATATTTAATAGTATTTATTAAACATTTAATTTGAAGCATAGGAAAAGTAAAAAAGCTAGAGCAACCATAAAAGTTCCAAGCCTCCACATGGAACAGCCAGAGAGCCCAGCCACGCAAACCAGAACTCAAAACTCCAACCATGTCATGACACATATACATGAAAAGGAAAAGGGAATTGTGGGAAATGTAGTCTGAGGGTTCAAGATTCTAATTAATACGTATCTCCCTGTGATCCTTTGGGAGACCAATCTCCCTAATGGATCATGAAAACATAACTAACTTATAACTTTAACTAGAGGTATATACAAATATTACAGTTTTTAAAGGGAAATTACAATAATTTGGGGATAAGAGAAAAATAAAAGTTAAAAAAAAACAATATTAGGTGCATTGACAAAAACCAATTAGGGAGCAGTCCCCTTTGGCATAAGAGTGTACATTCAAAACAAAAGCATGTCAACCCTCCATAGTTCAAATTCACATCACAAAGTTCACTCTGGATCTTCTGGTGCAGCATGTGGTCTCTGCAGGCATCTTCATGGTGCCTTTTCCAAAAAGTTCGACTTCTGGATTATGGGAGGTAGTCTATTGTTCTAAATTAGGCTCAAATTCAAATCAAAGTTCACAACAATAACATGGATTCCCCCTCCCAGGTGAATAATTAATACATTCCCCCGAGGGGGATATAGGGGTACTACTTAATACACAAGTCTTACTCATGAATTAATAACAATTCCATATCAATGATCAATCTTATTTAAGATGTTTTTCTTAAAGATCCGGTTCCTTTCACTTATATTTTTCCATAATACCCAAGCCATTATTTTTAGCTCAGATCTCAGTATAAAAGAGTGGTTACTTTTCTCTTTCCCCTCTATAGGTACATGTAAATAGAATTTTGTACCCTTGAACTACATTTCCCAGAATCCCTTTCCTCTTTCTTCCCCACGTTAAATCCTTATGTATTATACATAAAAGTTTCGGTAACTGCCCCCTTTCTCTCTTACTCTTCATGATCAGGGCAGACTACTCTTTACTCAGGGTATCACTTTCCTCTACTTCAAGTTATTATTAATAAATCTTATAAAAATGTAATACTTGGAGTTATTATATATTAGTTTTAAATATTACAGGTGCTATAGTACTAATGAATTCTAGGAAGCATCCATTCCTTTTTTTTTTCCTGGTTCTGTTCTGCCCTTTCTCATTACAATAAGACCTTGTTTTACATAAACTCAGCACACACAAATACAGGTGTACACAACTGACCATTGAAAAAAATAAGGGTACAAATACATAAAATGAAAAATTTTAATACACTAAATCTATACCATTTTCCCAGGCAGCATAAAATCCTACCACAGTTCACCCAATCACCCTGCTCATTCTCCCTCTGAGGGGCATTAGTGAGTCATTACATTGTTTTTCACCAAGCATCAGTTCCCACATTGGCTTTGCCCAGAGTTCTCACTTATAACAAGTTGTGTCTAAGTCAAAGTAGTGCTTCTTTTGTTTAATGCTATTTAATTATTAATAATGACCCCAAAGTAAAAAAAAGTACTAATACTGCTGATAAGCCTATGAAAAATCATAAAGTACCTAGGTATGTTTATGTAAGAAATATTTATTAAATAATGGAGTTCACTATTATACATGATTTTCAACTTATATATGAAGGGTCTTGGAAGATATTGGGTTGTATAAAATGAGGTCCTGCTGTATATGCAGTTAGAGTAAACCTTTTTCTTCAATTCCTCCACAGAAAACTTTCCCAGCACAACCAGTAACCCTTCTGGACATCTATACACACTGGCAACAGTAAGTCTACACACTGGAACTCCCAACTTGGACAAGGTTGAAGATAATAGGATTTCAGATCTGGAACGTACTGGGGTCCTCCTCAGGAAACTGTAAGATGTACATACACCCAAGTAGGACAGATTAGACTTGGTAGGTAGTGGGGTCTCTTCCCCACTCCCCCCCATGGAAAAGCAAATATGCTTACTTCTGGAAGGGTAGGGTAGATGTGGAGACAGGCAGAGGATGACTATAAACCAAGGGGTTATCAATCAGCCCAGACTTAACTTAACCTTCACAGGAAAGAGTTGGACTATTAAGAATGAGGAAGGAACATTGGCTTTTAAATGATTAAAGAAGGGCTATCTTTACAAAATTTTGACTGTATGGCCTTTCTTGGTTCTGGTAAGATAAAGAGTCTTAAATTAGGTTAGTTGTGTTCTCTTTGAATAATCAGAAGGAACCATTGACCCTAGATTATATGATCCATCTGTCAATCAAGCATCATTTATTAAGTGCTTTCTATCTGCTAGTGCTTACTTCTGGAAGGGTAAGTACCCTGGAGGTACAAAAAGAGTCAAGGAGCTTATATGTTGGTTTAAAAACACTAAGATGTATTAACCTTGGATTTTTTTTTCTGTTTTGTAGTATGTTAAAAGAATAAATAAAAACAAAAAAGATGCCAATAATAATGTTTTTTAAAATATATATCATTGATTTGGGAGAATATAGAGTTAAGAAGAAAGAAGAGGAACACTGAAGGCAAGGGTATATAGATAACTTTTTCTAGGAACTTGACTAAGCATAGCTTGTGGGGTCAGCAGGGGAAAGTGAGAGTTTTTAGGATGGGAGAAATCTAGTTATGCTTAAAGGCAGAAGGAAGAAAGAAATTAAAGATCAGGGAGGAAGAGATTTGGGAGCCAAGCTTTTAGTAGAGAAAGGAAAGGATAGGATAGAGGACATAAGTAGAAACGGTGGCCTTGGTAGAGAGGAAGGTCACTTCATACTTTCATTCACCGGATACTTCAGGCAAAGGAGGAGAAGGGGGATAAATTATGTCAAGGAATTTTGAGATGTAGAATGGGAATGAGTAAATTGCTTCAGGGTTGGGGGTTTTTTAAAAATAAGTATAAATATGTGTAATAATAAATATAAAAATGTTTTAGTGGCATTTTTTATTTTTATATCACCTATATTTTCCAGGATAACCTTACTCTACCTCCTACTAATAGACAACCATTCTTTATGATAAAGACCAGAAAAAAAGAAGGGGGGGGGAGTCTCATAAAACTAACCAGTATATTGGAGAGAAAAAAAAAGATTGATGTTATATGTAATAATTACTACTATGGGCCCCTCTTCTGTAAAGGGGGTGGAAAGTTGTTTTATCTTTTCTTTGGGGGCCAAATTTGATCATTATGATTTTATTCACTTTCATTTTTTTGGTTGTTATTCTTATTGTTTCCTTTCATAGTCATAGTATAAATTGAGAATTTAGGTCCTTTACTTAGGGGGTTAGTGCAAAAGTCTTGAGAAGAGCTTTGTGACAGTTACCTACCCATGAAATGTCATTTAGGGAAGAGGCAAAGGATTGCCTTGGGGCATTGAGGGCTCAGTTAAGATTAGATAATAGAAATTTATAGTGGCATATTCATGTGACTTCCAGCATCAATGAGAAACATTTGACAAAGAGTAGAGAAGGTGGACAGTTGGGCATGAACCAAGACTAAGGTTGACAAGGAATGATAGGACAAGAATACATATAGAATTCAGGGGTGGGTAGAAGTTAGCATCTAGTTGAACTCATTATGGGATCAAGATTGGGAAGGGAGAACAGTGAAGTTAGAAAAAGAATGATAGTCCAGAAAGAACACTAAGAGATAGGGTGAACTAGAGGTCACAGTAAGACTGAAGATAATAATGATAAATAATAATAAATTATGTATAATTAAATTATTTAAATGATCACATATTAATATATTATATTTATATAGATATTTAACTATAAAACATAGCTAATATTTATATAATACTATGTATATCAGGTACTATGCTGTGCTTTATAATTATCTTATTTGACCCTCATAAAAATCCTGGGAGATGGATGCTATTATTATCACAATTTTATAAATGAAGAAACAAAGGCAAACAGAAGTTAAATAGTTTGCCCAGGATCACCCAACTAGAAAGGGTCTGAGGTGGGATTTTTGAACTCAGGTCTTTCTGTCTCCAGGCTCAGCCCTTTTATTCACTAGGCTTAGTTATATCTCTTGAGCAAGACACAAGGAAAGATGGGAGGATAAATGGAGGAATTTCAGAGTTCTTGATCATGGAAATAGAATGCTATGAGTTACCTTCCATGTGTCTGGTATGTACCTGGTTATTTATCTGATATCTTCCCTGATAGAATGTGAGCTCCTTGGTAGTGGTGCTTTTGTCTTTCTTTGTATCCACCTTGTTTAGCACAATGCCTGACAGATAGTAGTGAGCCTTTAATAAATGCTTGCTAACCAACTGATGATAAGATCAAGTATGGAACTATCTCTATTTGTGGCTAAGTTAGAGTGAAAGTGAAGGTCCTGGGAACAAGCAGGTTGGTAAACTGGGAGGTCAGTGTATTTGAATGATCATCAACATGTATAACACATTATACTGAAGCCCTTAAAAGTAAAGGCAGGAGTTTGGTTAGGAAAGAAACCTAGGGTCAAGTTTGAGATGAGAGAATGACCTAAGGCCATCAGGTAAACTGTCCAGTAAAGGGACTTAGTCACAAATGTGGACTAGATACAAGGTACAAGGGACCTTGGGTGTCTTTTATTACAAGGTTAGCAGTGGGTTCACCTCTGTTCCCTGTACCCCAGGGGCTGATAATAATCATACTTGTTTTTTATTTTATAAATTTCAAAGTGCTTTCCATTCATATTATTTCCTTTGATCTGCACAACAGCCTATAGAATAGATCATATAGATATCGTTTTTCCCTAATTCATTAATGAGGAAACGCTAGTTGAGAGAGGTAAACCCACCCAGCTAGTGAGTGGAAGAGCCAGGATTAGAATTCAAGCCTTTAATAATAAGGTCATAGATTCAGAGCTGGAAGGCATCTAGTCCAATTTCTACTGTTACAGAGGAGGAAACTGCTGAGAAAGGTTAAATGCCTTGTCCAGCTTTATGTAGAGAGTAAGTGTCAGAGGAGAATTTGAATCCAAGTTTTTATTTCACTGTACCAGCCTGACTTCCCTACTAATTATATTTCCTCCATGGATCTAGGGCCAGGGAGCAGGGATGGCAGGCACTAAAACAGGTTTGATCTATACATCCTGACTCCCTCTCTTAAATGTTTGTGCCAAGGTGGAGAATTCTCTACCCTCCAAGATTATTCATTCATTAGCTTTCTTCAAGGCACCAACTCTTAAGACCAACATTTCCTGATTCCTTTTCCCCTTTCATCTCCCCCAAATTACTTTCTAATTCTTTGTATATATATTGTATTTTCTTTTTATTTGTGTAAATGATGTTTTTTTCCAGTAGAATATAAGCTCAATGAGAACAAGGACTATTTTTGTTTTTCCATTATTGTTTCAATGCTTTGCATAAGTCTTGGCTTTTGGCACTTAGTAGGTGCTTAATAAATGTTTGTTGAATCAATCATTGTGTTAGACACTTTTTTTTTTTTAAAGACAAGGGCCCAGACTTGCCTTCCTAGGTGTCTACGAGCAGTAAAGTTCCTGTGTTTGTCTTTCTGTTGTATGGTGAGTCTTCAGTCAGAGAGTAAAGTAGAAGAAGGAGACAGTGTAGACATGCTAAGCTCCTCCCACCTCCTGGAAAAAGGACTTTGACATTGGGGTCAGTTTAGTCCTTGCCAAATCACTGGTCTGACCCAACTGGTCCTAACTGAAATGAGGAGATACTAAAGGAAGTCAGGAAACCTGGTTTCTCTTCTTTCCTCTCTTAGACAGAACAGTTGGCACTTCACTGGATGTTCTTTCCTTTGCCCCATTTGAAAAATTGTGCTAGAGTTAATTAATTGGTTTCTAAGGCCCCTCAGAAGAAGGTGCCATATAAACACAGGATTCCGGCATTAAAATTCTCTCTTCCACCTCGGCAACCGACTCCATTCCAGGTAACACTTTTCTTTGCTGTCAGTGAGAGGAAGAGTGGTGTAGTGGGTAGAGGGGTGGCCTTAGATTCAGGAAAACCTGGGTTTAACTTATATCTCAGTCAACTACTAAGCATGTGATTATAGGCAAGTCATCAGACCTCACAGTACCTCAGGCAGCTCTTTTAAAACTCTTAAGTTATATACCAGTTGCTGTATCTCTTGAGGGAGATTCCACACGGGAAGTTCCCTACACTGATGAAATCACAAGTCTGGCTCAAAAAATCAAAAAGGTAGGATGGTGGGGTTTTTGGCCACATATTTTCTCGGGGGAAGAGCTGGAATTGCCTTTAATGATTACTTACTGTCCTCCTTGAATGAGGCTGGGTACTGGAAGTGGCAAAGTGGAGCTTAAGACTTGGTCCTCACTAAAGACTGGCTTAATTGGGAAGACCATCTAATAAGAAGAAAATTCAGTTTTACTGACAGTTAAACTGTAGGTTGATGCTGGTACCCTGTTTCATTAGTCCCATATATTACAAGATATTTTGAGGGAAGAGTAAATTTCCCAACTCAGAAACATTGATCCTCTCATCTTCATTCCTCTGCTTTCAGCAGGTTGAAATTTATGTGAAACTGGTTAAATGAATTTACAGATTATGACTTTTAACTAAATTAAGCCTCATAAAATGGACAATTAGCTTAGAAAGATTCCTGCAAGAAACTGCAGGGTGAAGATAATACATGTAATTATGAGCACAAGGGAAAAACTAAAAAATAACAAAACTCTTAATTCTGCTACCCCTGGTTGTAAGCACAGCCATATCAAGGTAAAAATCATGATGAACTAATCAGATCTGACAGAAGTAAGCCAAAATAATTTGAAAATATCAGGCATATTTGAAATAGGAATTTATATCCACTGTCATTACCAGTGAACCTATGCCTATGTGTACAATGTACCTCAAGATATTAATTAATGATGGAATGAAAGCATTATGATTAGAGACATATCAAAACTAAGCTTTTGTTGGGGGGGGTGTGATATGTGCCATTTATGTAAAAATTCTCAGATCTGTCTGTGCATTTTTAAAACGTGGAAGAAGAATTTTCTAACTTTTCAAAGAAATATTCCAAACAATGAGTTTCATTGGGTTTTTGAAACCCATTTTTATAGATGAGCTAAATTTTAGCAAAAACCTTTGCATAATTGGTAGATGAAATTGAAAAGTGAGTGTCATGATTTAGCAATTGCAGCCAACCATGTACTTCAGTTTGGATCCACGAATCTTTGTGAGGAATCTTTTTTTAGCTATACAGCTCGTTAAAGCCAAGTATTAAAATAAACAGTACTTTAACAGACCTTTGAATTGCTTTATCAAAATGTGCTAAACCAAGATTTTAAAAAATAAGGAAGCATATTCAGTCACATAGTGATTGCTTAATAAATACTTTACATTGTTCTCACTCCAATGTGATTACTAATATAACCTGAATATTTGGTGTCAGAAGATTTTGTACTCTGGATGAAACAGAATATTTCAAACTACTGTATGTTTCATCTTTAACTTTATTCTTTTTTAAATTTATGTTTGTGTACTTTCCAATATATATTAATATAATAGTTGAAGATAAAATTTATGAATAAATATTCATATATTAAAGGTTCTTGGCCAAAAATGTTTATTGATGGGATACAACAAAAGATTGGAGACCACAGCTTTAGACTGTAAAGTCAGAGAAGATAGGGATCATTGTAGGCCTGAGTAGTTGGGAGGAGACTTCCTGAAAGCAATGAACTTGATCTTAACCCACACAAAAGGTTGGCTAGAATTTGGATTGGTAAGATTCTCAGCTCTGAACATTTTAAAAACCTGGAAGCAGGATTTTCTTCCTTATTAAAGAAATCTTCCAAACAATAAGTTTTTGAAACCCAGTGTACATTCTATAGGACTCGGTGGCAATGTTACTTTAATTAAAGTTCTTTTGAGATTTATATTCTAAAAGCTCATATTCAAATATGAGTTATTATGACATAATAAAGACATGAACTATAATGAGATGAATGAGCTATTATAAATGTAATGACATAATATAATAACATATATTTAAGATTTCTGAAACACTGTCCTCAGAACCATGTAGTCAGGTAGGATGGGATATCCCAGCTTTATAGATGACAACTATGAAGAGTGGAAAAATAATCTGTTCAGAATTATGCAGCTGGTAAGTTCTGGAGCAATTACCTACATGTCCAGAAACTGAGGTTTATTCTGCTTGGTCTCAGTAAGTAGAACTAGAATTACTTTAGTAAAAGAAAGGAGTTTTCCAATTTCCAAAGTTCAGAGCTATCTAAAGATAGAATGAAATGGTCATAAAAGGTAACTAGATGCTTTTAATTGGAAGTGTTGAAGAGAAGGCTGGAGGACCATATGTTGGGATGTTGTAGAAGAGGAGAATGGGAGATCACTTATTGAGATTTGATAGCAGGGTTTCCTACATTAAGTAGAGATTGGACTAGGGGACCTCTGAGATTAGACTCTTAAGATTCTATGATCTTAATATAAAAGGTCATACCATGGGCAGGGAAATTCAATATATGTTCAGGCCCTGACCTAATTGTAAATGGAACTGGGTGGTAAATTAAAACATGACCCAAATATTAACTTAGCTGATAATTAGACATTATTATTGTTTTTGGATTCAGCTTACCAATTTGAAACAGATGAAACCTGGCTTTTCTTAATTCAAATCTCTGTTCCTCTCATTTCATCTTTAAAATTAATCTGGAGTGCTAAAGGAAAAAGGGCAATTTTGTTACTACTTTATTAAATTTAATATACTTAAAAAGAAACCCTTACCTTTACCTTCCATCTTAGAGTCCATACTAAATATCAGTTCCAAGACAGAAAAGTGGCAAAGGTTAGGTAGTTGGTATTAAATGACTTGCCCAGGGTCACACAACTAGAAAGTATCTGAGGCCACATTTGAACCCAGGACCTCCATCTCTCGGCCTGACTCTATCCACCAAACCACTTTGCTGCCTGATGTCTCTCAGTGTCCCTCATATGTGAGGTTCCACTTGCCTTTGCACTGGCCAACCCCCCAACCGTGGCATGTACTCTCTCCTCTCCTCTACCTCTTAGAATATCTAACCTTAGGGGGCAGCTGGGTAGCTCAGTGGATTGAGAGCTAGCCCTAGAGACAGGAGGTCCTAGGTTCAAATCTGGCCTCAGACACTTTCCAGCTGTGTGACCCTGGGCAAGTCACTTGACCCCCATTGCCTAGTCCTTACCACTCTTCTGCCTTGGAGCCAATACACAGTATTGACTCCAAGTTGGAAGGTAAGGGTTTAAAAAAAAAAAAAAAGAATATCTAACCTTCTTTCAAGTTCAGTTCAAGTGTGTTTTTTTCCTCATCTCAGCTACCAGTGCTGCTCCCTTCCAAATGGGATTGGACAGAAGGGGAAAGGAACAAGAATTTATTAAGCACTCACTAGGTGCCAGCCACTATGCCAACAGCTTTACACCTATTATCTCATTTGATTCTTATCCAGCCTCAAACCCCTCCTAGCTGTGTACCTGAGTGAGTCACTTCATCTCTAGTTTACCTCAGTTTCTTCAACTATAAAATAGGAATAATAATAACATCTACCACTAGGGTTATTAAAAGGATCAAATGAAATCATGATTGTAAAGCACTTAACTTGGTGCTGGGCACATAGTAGCCACCATATGTTTGTTTCTTCCCTCCTTCCCTACTATATTCCTGGGAGGTAGGTGCTATTATTATCCCCATATCATAGTTGAGAAACTGTTCAGTGTCACACAGCTAGGAAGTTTTTGAGGATGGATTTGAATTCAGAGTCCTGACTCCAAGTCCAGCACTTTAGCCACTCTGCTATCTCATTCCTTACTCCAATCCATCTTCCATTCATCCACTGTGGTGATCTTCCTAAAATACAAGTCCTATTATGTCATCCTTCTACTCAATAAACTCTAGTAACTCCCTGTTGCCTCCAGGACCAAATACAGAATCCTTTGTTTGTCATTCAAAGCCCGTCATAACCCAGCCCCCTCCTCCCTTTCTAGCCTTCTCACACTCCCTGACATGACACATGCTGGTTTTCTGGCCATTCCATGAACACATGAACAAGGACTGCCATCTCTCAGCTCTGAGCATTTTCTCTGGCTGTCCCCAGTGCCTAGAATGTTCTCCTTGATCTCCACCTCCCAGCTTCCCTGACTTCCTGTAGGTCTCCTCTAAAATCCCACCTTCTCTCAGAAACCTTTCCCAATCCCTCTTAATTCTAGGACCTTCCCTCTGTTGTTTCCCATTTATCTTGTATAAAACTTGTTGGTACATGTGTGTTTGCTTATTGTCTTCCCCATTAGAGCATGAGCTCCTAGAGGGCAGGAACTATTTTTGCCTTTCTGTACCCAGCACTTGGCACAGTGCCTGGTACATAATAGGTGCTGAATTAATGCTTATTGATTGATACACAAAGTATATACACAGTGCTTTAAAAAAAAATTTTTTTTAATAAATACCTGATAAATATTTGTTGAATTGAATTAACCATAAGACTCAATAAGATAGACTCTGAGATGGTTAAGAGAAAGGCAAAGTTAATGAGGAAGATGAGAAGGAAGGGCCTAAATGGAGAGGGAAAACATGGAGACAACTTGTGGTATAGTAAAACAAACAAGAAAAAAACTAAACACTGAAATAAAAAAGACTTGATACTGTTATAAATTATGAGACTGAACATGCAAGCCTCACTTTTCTTTGTTCATAAAATGTAAATAACAGTCCATCTAACCCTTTCTAATGGGGGTGCAAATGCTTCTTCACAGATGTAAGGTAGGAAGGAAATGAGAGGACATCAGCACTTAGGTCTTTGTGACAGTGCTAAACACCAGGTCTAGATCTCTGTGCTGATACTGTTTGTTCCCTTCCACCTTAATTCTTCAAAGAATCTTAAATGAGTCAGTTCTTCAGAACATGGTACAAAGTATTCTTATTGACCAGGGGAACATGATCTTGAGGAATGGGATGTTGAGTGGCATGTCATGTCATGTCCCTGCATTTAATTGCATTTGCTGTACCATTTCTGTTTTCCCTTGCAAAATCTGTCCTTCAGAACTTCAGGAGTCGCTAAGAAACGCAAGGCAGAAGAAGCAGATGGAGAGATTCCCTTTAAGGTCAGAGTGTCTGATCCTACAAGCAGCTCTGAGAGCTCAGAGGAGGAGAAAGAACAGCAAGAGAGAGTGGGGAAAACAGTAAAAAGTAAGTCTAATTTGTAGGTATGAGGAAGAACAGGAACCACATGAAATCTTTAGTTCCCTGGCTCTTAATTTGCCAACCTATTTCTCTCCTTTTCTCACCCCAGAACTCTGGCAGGCTGCCCACATTTCCCAGTGGTGGTGGTTGATGTTCATTGAATCTATAGCAAATGAAAATTGTGCCTTTGAGCTAAGGCCTCTGCGGCAAGTGGACTGAGCCTCTCCCCACAATCTCTCTTCTTAATTTGCTCTAATAATACTTTGGTGGATTTTGGCTATCCCAAGCATTCTGGGCTGGGAATTTCCAGCCAGAAAGGAAGCCAGAAGAGGTGTTACCATGAGAATGGATGAGAGCTGCATTGCTTCTGAACACTAGCAAGCTTTTTGTGTGCTCCCCCCATGATGGCATCCTTCTGAAAGCCTAAGGAAAATTCATCTGGAACCTAGTTAGGATTTTCTTGGAGTTAAAGATAAAACTTGCCCTAATACAGAGTTCATTATTATTAATGGGAAAACATCCTGAGTCTTGATTAACTCCAGTAAGCTGGACTATGGACAGCATTTCTCTTCTCCCTTGAGCCCTATGTCTAGACTGCTCCCCAGATAATAAATATGCACTTTTATTCCTGCATGCCTGCCCTAGCAAAATGGGGTGAGTTTTTACTTAATCAAGCTACAGTTGATTCTGGCTTTCTTCCTCATGCTTCAGCTACCAAAGTGTTGTACTCTAACTCTGTATCTGTGATAAAGGACAACCAATGCAAGAATTCACTGTCAAAACCTAAAGAGAATGTTAAGGTAAGCAAGAAGACTGCTTCTCATTAATTGATATGTTTGGGTGCTGAAATCTGTCCCATAAAAGCCTGGAATTAGGATAGGTGCCTGGGGCCTGGAGAAGAAGGCATGGGAAGTGTCACTTCCCTGGTGGTCCCTTCATTGCTCCATCTCGTCTTCACTCTGTTTTTCTATTCTGTACACTTAGAAATCATAAGCTCTTAGAGCAGTGAAGAATCTTAGAACAGAGTGGTTCTCAAACTTTTTGGTCTTGGGTCCCCTTTACACTCTTTAAAATTGTTGCTCAGGCATTTCAGTTGTGTCCAACTCTTTGTGATCCCATTTGGGCTTTTCTTGGCAAAAGATTGTGTAGAAGTTTGCCATTTCCTTTTTCAACTCATTTTTATAGATGAGGAAACTGAAACAGACATGGTTAAGTGTCTTGTCCAGGGTCACATAGCTAGTAAGTGCATGAAGCCAGATTTTAACTTGGGTCTTCCTGACTCCTGGCCTAGTTCTGTATCTGCTGTGTCACCTAGATGCCCATGTTAAAATTATTGAGGACCTTCCAAAGAGTTTTTGTTTATATGGATTATATCTATCAATAGTTACTGAATTAGACATTAGTATGATTTTTTTTAAATCCTTACCTTCTGTCTTAGAATCAATATTAAGTATTGTTCCAAGGCAGAAGAATAGTAAGGGCTAGGCAGCTTGCACAGATTCACACAGCTAGGAAGTATTTGAGGCTAGATTTGAATCCAGGACCTCCGGTCTCTAGGCCTAACTCATCAAACCACCTAGCTACCCCTTTGTAGTATGGTTTTTAAAACAGTTTTGACCACCAAGGCCCCCTGAAAGTATCTCAGGGACTCCCCAAGGGTTCCTATACCAACCACACTTTCAGAACCTTTGTCTTAGACATTAGTTCGAATGCCTTAGTTTGTAGATTTCCCCTCCTTCTAAGGGCTCCCATAGACACTTAGTGGTATAACCACTAGAACCTAAATCTCAACTTTCAGATTAGTTCTCTTTCCTCTATATTTTACTGCCTTTTAGCTATCTAGCTCCTATATTTTCTTATCAAGGACATTTATAAAATGTCACCAAAGGAGCAGCTAGGTGGCTCAGTAGATTGAGAGCCAAGCCTAGAGACAGAAGGTCCTGGGATCAAATCTTACTATCTGTATGACCCTGGACAAGTCACTTAACCCCCATTGCCTAGCCCTTACTGCTTTTCTGCCTTGGAACCAGTACTCAGTATTGATTCTATGATGGGGAAGGTAAGGGTTTTTTAAAAATAAATAAAATGTCATTGAGGGGAAAGGAAGAGATCTGGATACGGGCCTTCCAGAGACCTTTTCTTGTAAAGCTTCCATTATCAAAATCCATTGTCTTCATTCCCTCATTTAATGATCATTAAATACCTGCTGTATACATAACATGGCCATGTATTGTTGGAGAGAGATAACTTAAGTCTTGGTCCTTACTCTTATGGAGTATTATAGTTTAACCAAGGATATGACACATGCACAGATATTTAGTATTATATAATGTATGATGACTAATGCAGCATAGAGTGCTGTAAAAGATATGCAAAGTCGGGGACAGGTAAGGTGTCTCAGTGGATTGAGAACCAGACTTAGAAACGGGAGGTCCTGGGTTCAAATCAAACACTTCCTAGCAGTGTGACTCTGGACAAGTCATTTAACCCCCAATACCTAGCCTTTATGCTCTTTTGCCTTGGAACCAATACATGGAACTGTTTTTAAGACAGGGAGTAAGGATTTAAAAAAGGGAGAACGTGAGAGATGTACAAAGTACATTGAGGTCTAACAAAGGAAGGGATGTTTCAAACTGGGAATAGCAGAGAAGGCTTTAGTGTAGGGGGTGGCATTTTGAAGGAATGGGTAAGATTTTAAATGCAGAGATTATGAGGGAGGACATCTTAGCTTTATGGAACAATTTGAGTAGAAACCAAAGAAAGTGGGATAGATCTATATTAAGGGAAGCAAATACTCCAGTTCTTTGAAATAGCTTAATGTGGAAAGGAATAATATTAAATAAGACTAGAAAGATAGAGAGGCACCAAACTTGAGAAATATGAACTTTGCCTAATAAGTAATAGGATTTTTAGCAGAGCCATGACAATAGATTATAGGATCATAGATTTATACCTTGGAAGGGACCCTTGAAACTTAGCCTCATTTTTATTGAAGATAAAACTGAGATCCAAAGAATTTCAGGTTCAGGGCCATCCAGAGAAGTGGCAGAGCCGAGATTCAGACCCAGGTCCTCTATTGCCAAATCTAGTGCTCTTTCTGTTGTATCGTACTGTCCATATCTATGAATAAGGAAGGCAACTAGGGCAGTCATGTGGCAGATCTCAGTTTTAGGACTGAGAAACTAATTAGAAACTATTTACTTTGTTGCAGTAGTTGTACCCTGGGCTAGTGGCAGGAGGCATCCAGATGAGAATTTCAGGAGGCCCTGTCCTGGCTAATGTTGTCCAGGCATGCCATTAGCATCAGATTTACAAAACCTTAGAATAGAAAAGTGCTTTAGGGGGCAGTAAATCTAGCTCTTGCCTAAAGTTTGGGTCCTCTGTCTTGAATACCCCCCACTGACAGAGAATTTGGGTGAATTGGGAGTGTAAGAAAGTAGTTCAGTAAAAACCTTCTGGCATAGTATTTGAACCGAGGGATGCCTAAATTTGTCATTTTATCACTTTTCTACCGAGCCCCCCAGCACTTTGCTATTGAGGCAGAAAGATATGGGTATCCTGGGCATGGCCCCTTTGTTATTCCTAGTCCTTTCCCAGAGTAACTAGCTCTCCTCACCAAACCCTGAACATCCTCATGTGTTACATGGTACTAACAGACCTTCATTAAGCCCCTAGAAGCATGAGGGGCTTATTATGAGGGAGATCTGAGTTGAAAATTGCCCAAGCCTTGAGAAATTCAGCCAGGAAAAATGCCAAGGCCTCAGCTACAGACAGATAAACTTTGGGACCTATCCAAGGCTACAGACAGATAAACTTTGGGACCTGTCCAAAGTCCCAACTACAGACAGATAAACTTCGATCCCAGGTGCAAAAAGACCAGGCAACTTTCAACAAGGGCATGCAACAGATAACGGACTGGAAGGAGGAAGGGAGGGGGGCTATCCATGCTGAAAAGTATTTAAGACTGAATCTTCAGGAGGAAACTCGGAACTCTTTTGGCTGAGTTCCCACTAATGCTCATTAGTTCAATAAACGGCCCTTTCTTTGCCTGATTACATTGTCCCCGGTCTTCCTTGGTGGTGGGTGAAATCCCGGACCTTAACAATTTCAAAGGGCCTGAGATTTGTGGGAGCTTGGCCTTAAGAACCCTGAGGTCCTCTTTGCTGGGAACCTCTGGCATTAGAAGCCCCAAGGCTGGAGGTTGCCAGTGGAGAGAGAAAGGTCATGTTCAGAGTTTCCCCTAGAACTATGCAGATACCAATACCTCAGCTTCATTCACCCTCTATAAATGTCATTGAGTGATTTGAGACTCAGGATCATAGACTTAGAGTCAACCTTAGAGGCCATCTAGGCTAACTCCCCTCATTTTACAAATAAGGAAACTGAGGCTGAAAGTTTTAAGTGACTTTCCCAAGGTCACTGAAGTAGTTAATAACAGCAGAGAACTGAGCTCAGTACAGAAGATGGACAAGGAGGACAAACGTGTGAGGAGGCATAGTTGCACATCCTACATGGGGGAGGAAGGAAAATGCCCTCTTGAAAAATTGGCTGGTGGTTGTAGCTATGCAGGGGACGTAATCCAGCCACCACATGAGGGAGGAGCTCCAATCAGAACTCTTTTCATTACTGTACCAGATAGTGGTACTCTCACTCTGTGTCCAGGGGAAGACAAGAAGCTTGTATCCACCTAAGATGGAAAGGGTTATCCATGTTCCTAGGGTGACATGTGTTGCTAGATCTCAAGCAAATCTTGGCAGGAAGGTTGGATTCTTGCTATGTAACTATGGACAAGCCACTTAGCCTCTTTCTGCTTTGGTTTACTCATCTGTAAAATGGAAGGGGTTCGACTAGTTGACCGGAAGGGCCTTTTAAGTCTAAAACTGATCCTGTTGTTCAGACTTCTGGGACCAAATAGAATGTAGCACTTTAACAGTGTGACTCCTTCACCACAACCCTATGAAGGAGGTAGTATATATATCACCATCCCTATTTTATAGATGAAAAAAATGAAAGTCAGGCAAGGATCTTTTAAAAAGATTTATTTAGTCATAAAACGAATTAGAGGTAGAACTTAACCTACTATAGGTCCCCTGGCTCCCACGTTTGGCATTCTTCTCATAACATCATCAGGTTCAAACATTAAACAGTAGCTGTGCTGTCATTTTCTCTATCCTTCCTCCCATTCCTCAGTGTCCACAAGTCCCTGCTTCTCCAGGCCAAACATTCCTTCATCCTGGTAATCAGTATGAATGTTGCAGAAAAACCCAGGATACTTCCTGGGTTTTTCTTCCTCCTGTGTATTATCTGCGATTATGGTTGTTTCTCTTTCTTATGTAGACGAAGAATAAGAAAGGAACCAGTAAGGCCGTGGTGACCTCTGCATCACACTCTGACCCCCTCGAAGCACAGACCACCTCTGGAAAGCCAGGCCCAACTGTGTCAGTGCAGTCCCAGTCCAAAAAATCCCCAGCAGCCCCCAGAAAGCAGGCAGCACAGTCCCCCAGCAATAGCTTGGCCACAAACAGTGAGAAAAAGTTCGCCTCCCCTGTTGTTAAGCTGGTTCCCAAAACTGGTAAGAGGATTTTTTCCTTGTCACCTCTTGAGTTGCTGAGACATTCCTGGGTTCAGGGGGAGGCTGGCTTGTGCCCTCATTCTTGAAGTGAAGGGACCAGAAAGAATCATCTTTTCTGTGTCCATTACATCTTTTCCTTGGCAGGGTAGAAGGAGTTGTCTTTCTTTTTCTCCCACATACTTTCCACAAGCATCTTGTTCCTTCTTTTGGGTTTATAATGTGCTTAGTAGCGAGAGTCCTTGAGGAAATCATGTACCCAATGGAATAAGGATTAGTTAAGCACCTTAACCATACTAGGGTTGGGGGCAGTAGAGGAAGAGGTAGTGCCCGTCAGAGATGCTGGAGAAGGAATTCCTGCATAGGGTTCAAGGTTGGACTAAGTGACCTCAGAGGTTAGAAGGGAACTCTGAGATTAAACCCTGCTCCATCCTGTTTTCCCTATTTGCTTCAGTTTCCTTTTCTGTTGAATGGGGTAGTACTGTCTAACACCTTACCACCCCTGAAGGAGTAGGGATATTGCTGGCTAAGGAAAGTGACAGCTTGTTCTGGGTCCCTTCCTTCAGTCATTAAGCATTTCCTGTATGCAAGACCATATAAGGAAGACAGGCACAGAAATGAATAAGAGGAATAAGCATTTATATAGCACAGACTGCGTGCCAAGCACTGTGCTAAGTGCTATACAAATATCTCATTTGACCTTAACAACCTTGGGAAGTAGATGCTGTTATCCCCATTTTACAGTTGAGGAATCTGGGACAAACAGAAGTGAAGTGACTTGCCCAGAGTCATACCCATAGGAAGCGCCTAAGGCCATATTTGAACTCAGTTCTTCTTGACTCCATGCCTGACACAGCCAGATGCCTGGTAGACTGAGGCACAGCCTCTATCCTGTTCATAGAATTAAGACTTAGTTCAATCAGTTGAACTCTTGCATATGAAGAAACAGCTCTGGGCAAATACTATGGTGTGTAAAGAATAGAGCAGCTGAATAGTCATTCATATTTAGCCCCTTCCCCCTCCCCAAGCCCCCCCCCCCCCCCCCCCATGCCTCTCCAGGGCTTCTGTGATAGTTTCTCTGGGGGAACAGGGTCTGCTCTGATGAGGGGGGAGGGGCAGGCATCTGTCTCATATCTTCCTCATGTCCCAGCCCCAGTGCCTCCAGACAAGAAAACAGAGAGCGACAGCAGCAATGACGAGGACTCTTCAACTGATGAAACAGATATGGAGGTGATTTCCACATTCCCCTTCCTCTCCTTGAGTCCCTCTTCTTGCCTCAGCAGTCTGGTATTGATAATAGCCAGTCCCCTCAACTACCTACGGAATCAGGGTTTTATATGTTTATTCAATAAATATTAAGTACCCATTCTGTGCTCAGCCTTCTGGGGTATACACAGCCACTTGCCCTCTTTGGGGTTATAGTCTAGAAGGGTAGATAAGACATGTAAGCAGGGATCTGGCCTCCTCCTTTTATCTATGATAAGATCACATAAAGCTCCCTTGGAAATGTTAAAGCTATATTATGACCTTTATTTTTTTATTTAATGTTTGGTTTTTTGGAAGGGGAAAATATCCAGATGGAGCATACAGATGTTTGACTGTTGACTATTGGAGTACGTGTCTTTTATTATCTCCCCCAGCCATATAAACTCCTAAGCAGCTGGGCCATATCTTACTTGTTTTTAATATTCCCCTTTCCTAGCATCTAGGATGATAGTCTGTATAGACACTTAACAAAAACTTTTGTTAAATTTGTTGCTAGTGGATCTACAATAAAAGCATAAGTCAATTTAAATAGTCTTCAAAATGGCAAATAATCCAAAGCAGTTGGTATATTCATTTGCTAACTATATGATCTTTTGCTTTATAATAAAAACATTGGATACTATAAACCTATCTAATTCTAAGTGACTTCTAGTCCCTTACATTTTAAATTAATAAGGTCATTGTGTATCAAATGATCACAATGAGAAATTGTTTGATTTTTTTTTTTATGCCCTAGTCTTCTATAGGCAGGCTATAGTGGAGCTCTGTTGTTGGATTCTGAGAGATTTCTATGGAATTTCAGTGAGCCCAATGTAGATAATTAGAACAGTGGCAGGAGGGTTTGTTTAGATGTAGATAATGTAGTACTATACATGGCTGGTCTCTACTTTTGCATATTTTCCCTGCCCCAATTAGATCATTGCACTGGACCACTAACATGCTATTCTTTCTTTTTGTATCTCCTTTGATCAGATGGAGCAGGCATTGAGAACTCCCCAGGGAAACTCTGCCCTAGTGAGAGGGAACTCTGTTGCCTCAATTCCCACCAAAGTGTCCCAGGAGAAAGTGGTCACCCCATCTCCTGGGAGATTAGTGACTAAACCTCTGACCACAAAAGACAAGAATCCAGAAGAGACTTCTGAGAGCAGTGACGAGTCTGAGAGTGATGAAGATGCCCCACAATCCCAGGGACAGGTGAGGCTTTCTGGGGGGTAGGACTAGTGTAGATGTAGCTTGATTATCAAATAAGACTTTGGTCAAGGAGGATACACTTCCAAATCGACAAAAGCTGAGTTCTGGGGCGTCCTCTTTCCTTTTAATGTTGCAGATAGGAGGTTGAAGGATAGCCCTTTGAGTTTGAGATAGCAGCTTTTTTAATATCTTCTGTCATAAAAAAATGAAAGTAATGAAAATGAAAAAGTAATAATGAACTTCAGGTGGAACTGGAGTGGAAACTTCTATTGAAAAGCTACCATGAGGTCCATGGGGAAAAGGAATAGCTTTAGGTTCTCAGAGATTAGAAAATATACCCAGGAAGTCATTCAAAGCTGGACAGCTCCCTGAAAAGCCCTGAGAGCAAGGCAAGTGTGGAAAACCCCAGCATGCCAATAAGTTTCTCTCCTCCTCATTCCACATTAACCCCAAGGGAAGCATTTTTAAGTTTTGTTACCTGGTGAGTTTTCATTCCAAGGGTTCTGGTAAAATGACTGTTTATTTCTCCTACTATCATTTTCATAGCTTAGGAGAAAATGAAGTGGAATTTAAATCAAAGGACTGAGTTCATGTCCCAAAGGTGCTCCCACTAATTAGCTGTGTGAGCTTGAACAGGTCACTTAATTTCTCAAGGGCCTCAGTTTTCGCATCTGTAAAAATGCATAGGTGGTCCCAAAAGTCCCTTCTGGTTCTCGAACCTATGGGTTCCCCCTTATGGTTCTAGGCACAAGAAGTGAAGATGCCTCATCATCTCAGTGAAGTACCAGGGAGGGTGGGCAAGACCACCCCAACCACAGGGAAAGCCGTCACTCCATCCTCCAAACCAAATTTAGGGGTGCCTGCAAAGGCAGCTATGACCCAGAAACCAGAGGAGACTTCTGAGAGCAGTGAAGAGTCAGAAAGTGAAGAGGAGAATGCAAAGCTTCAGAGACAGGTGAGGCCTGGGATATGGCTTAAGTATGAACCATGCCCATCCCCAGGTAGTGTGACCTATTCTAGGTCTATGACAGTCTTCAGGCTTGCAAATCAACCAATTCTGTTTTCCAGCAGAGCTGCTTGACTGGGGGTAGGAGTGGAGTTTGACTCACTTATCTCCTTGGTCCCAATATCCATCTCTAAATGTGCTTTCTAACAGAAGGGGTAACTTTGGCCCCCTGTTCTCTTAGATTCCTGATCTCCCTTTTATCCTGTCCCCTCCTTGTCACTGATCTTCAGAAAAAGCCAACAGTGATAGCTCCCTAGGTCAACTTCTCTTGAGGAGAAGAGGCCCTTGTCACCCCCAAATGTCACCATCAAGACCCCCTTGCCTCCCAGGAGAGTGACTGGCTTACTCCTGCTCTCTAGAAATCAATGGTACAGCTATCAAGGCCAAACTAAGAGCGCCCAGGCCAGGCAACAAGTCCTGGGAAGCCAGAGACCAGAGTAAAAACTTCCTTCCTCTGAATTCTTAAAGTACTTGGGATTTTTTGTTTTGTTTTAAGCTATATCTTCTTTTCTTAGAACCAATACTAAGTATTAGTTCAAGGCAAAAGAGTGATAAGGGCTAGGCAGTGGGGGTTAAGTGACTTGCCCAAGGTCACACAGCTAGGAAATGCCTGGATCCAGATTTGAACCCGGGATCTCCTGTCTCCAGGTCTGGCTCTCAATCTGCTGAGCCACCTAGCTTCCCCTCTAAAAGTATATGTTACCTCTCTTATTTGTTTCTCATATTCCTTCCTGAAGCCCAGTATAACTTTTCCCACTTTGCTTCCTTCTTTATTTATAAGATTGAAGTCCTAATGTGAGCTCCTAAAGCTCCCTTCCTCCCCAACTTAAAACTATTGCCTTCACCTGCCTTTCATTCCCTTTCCTACTGCTTTAGATAAGGTAACCCTTGTAAAAATTAAACATATCTCTAATAATAAAAATATTATATTTTATGAGGTTTATTAAGAACCATTAGAAATCAAGGAATAAAGAGGATACTACCAGTTAAATACCAATCATGCTCTCACCAACGTGGAGACGCAGGAGAGATTATAGGGAATTCTGGGAAATATCAAGGACTTCTGGGGAATGTAGTCTAAGGTTCAAAATTTCCATTTATACATTTCCCCCTGAGACCCATGGAAGACTAGTCTCTCCAGTGGGTCTTGTAAACATACCAGCTATGAAATTACAATAATTTGAGGATAAGAGGAAAAGAGAACAAAACCAATAATTGCTAGGCACATTGACAAAAAGTCAGTTAGGGGGCAGTCCCCTTCGGCGTAAGAGTATACATACAAAACAAATGCATTCAACCCCACACAGTTCAAATCACCACATCCCAAAGTTCACTCTGGATCTTCTGTTGCAGCATGTGGTCTGTGTAGACATCTTCATGGTGCCTTCTCCAAACAATTCACTTTCTGGATTCAGAGAGGTACCATGTTTCTTAACCTAAAATTACTCTCAAAAGGAATTTAAACTTTGCACTTTAAAATAATAATAATTATACATACCCCCTCTCCCCCCAAAGAGGGTGATTGAAAAACACAGGGATCACTTAGGGATGCATGGCTGAATTATGAGGTGTATGAATCAATTGTCAAGAGAAATAAAAAATATTTTAAAAATCCAAATAAAAAAGATAATTTCTGGATGAAATATAGACTATTAAAATCTTATGAGTAAAAATTCTAAGTAAAGGAAAAATAAATCTACAATAGGTCCTTGGATCAGGGCCCAATTAAAATGATTGAAGCAATTATGCATTTACCCAGTCAGTAGCCAGGACTATAGAAAGTTTGCCACACTATGAAAGACAGAAAAGGGACTAGATTATAGGAGCCAAATTTGAGATACTTGGTAGAATGTGGGACAAGGAAGACCTGCCTTTAACACATGTTAAATAGCTGCAACCTTGAACCCCAAACAAGTTCAGTTCCTCTTGTCATGGCTCAAAATTTTCATAAAATCCATCGGGATTAGTTGGTCTCTTTGACCTTATGCTGGATTGGCATTATGCAGTTTAGTTTTGTGCTTCTTTGGCACTGTGCAATGGCTCTTTTGTATCCTCTTGTCCTGGAATCAGACAGAATCATTAAGCAAAGTCCCATAATTATTTTAAACAATCAATGGCATCATTTTTATAGTCTCAAGCTTTTTGGGTATGCATTGATATTATAGTAAATATATTTTAAACTTATATTACTGCAAAATCAAAAAAGTTAAAAGAAAAATATTTTAACCAAAAAAATGAGATCCATTTCCTTTTTAACTTAACCACTGTGAGTACAAGCCAATGATTTTCACAAAGTAACAGTTTTTTCTTTTTTTTTTTTTTAATATATTTTATTTGATCATTTCCAAGCATTATTCGTTAAAGACATAGATCATTTTCTTTTCCTCCCCCCCACCCCCCATAGCCGACGCGTAAGTCCACTGGGCATTAGATGTTTTCTTGATTTGAACCCATTGCTTTGTTGATAGTATTTGCATTAGAGTGTTCATTTAAAGTCTATCCTCTGTCATGTCCCCTCAACCTCTGTATTCAGGCAGTTGCTTTTTCTCGGTGTTTCCACTCCCATAGTTTATCCTTTGCTTATGAATGGTGTTTTTTTTCTCCTGGATCCCTGAAAGTTGTTCAGGGACATTACACCGCCCCTAATGGAGAAGTCCATTACGTTCGATTATACCACAGTGTATTAGTCTCTGTGTACAATGTTCTCCTGGTTCTGCTCCTCTCGCTCTGCATCACTTCCTGGAGGTTGTTCCAGTCTCCATGGAACTTCTCCACTTTATTATTCCTTTTAGCACAATAGTATTCCATCACCAACATATACCACAGTTTGTTCAGCCATTCCCCAATTGATGGGCATCCCCTCGTTTTCCAGTTTTGGGCCACCACAAAGAGCGCAGCTATGAATATTTTTGTACAAGTCTTTGTGTCCATTATCTCTTTGGGGTACAGACCCAGCAGTGCTATGGCTGGGTCAAAGGGTAGATATTCTTTTGTCGCCCTTTGGGCATAGTTCCAAATTGCCCTCCAGAATGGTTGGATCAGTTCACAACTCCACCAGCAATGAATTAATGTCCCTACTTTGCCACATCCCCTCCAGCATTCATTACTTTCCTTTGCTGTTATGTTAGCCAATCTGCTAGGTGTGAGGTGATACCTCAGAGTTGTTTTGATTTGCATCTCTCTGATTATAAGAGATTTAGAACACTTCTTCATGTGCTTGTTAATAGTTTTGATTTCTTTATCTGAGAACTGCCTATCCATTTCCCTTGCCCATTTATCAATTGGAGAATGGCTTGATTTTTTGTACAATTGATTTAGCTCATTATAAATATGAGTAATTAAACCTTTGTCAGAGGTTTCTATGAAGATTTTTTCCCAATTTGTTGTTTCCCTTCTGATTTTAGTTATATTGGTTTTGTTTGTACAGAAGCTTTTTAGTTTGATGTAGTCAAAATTATTTATTTTACATTTTGTGATTCTTTCTATATCTTGCTTGGTTTTAAAGCCTTTCCCCTCCCAAAGGTCTGACATGTATACTATTCTGTGTTTACCCAATTTACTTATGGTTTCCTTCTTTATGTTTAAGTCACTCACCCATTTTGAATTTATCTTGGTGTAGGGTGTGAGGTGTTGATCTATTCCTAGTCTCTCCCACACTGTCTTCCAATTTTCCCAGCAGTTTTTATCGAATAGTGGATTTTTGTCCCAAAAGCTGGGATCTTTGGGTTTATCGTATACTGTCTTGCTGAGGTCGTTTTCCCCCAGTCTATTCCACTGATCTTCCTTTCTGTTTCTTAGCCAGTACCAAATTGTTTTGATGACTGCTGCTTTGTAATATAGTTTGAGGTCTGGGACTGCAAGGCCCCCATCATATGTGTTTTTTTTCATTATTTCCCTGGATATCCTTGATCTTTTGTTCTTCCAAATGAACTTTGTTATGTTTTTTTCTAAATCAGTGAAGAAGTATTTTGGTAGTTCAATGGGTATGGCACTAAATAGATAAATAAGTTTGGGTAGGATGGTCATTTTTATTATATTGGCTCGTCCTATCCATGAGCAGTTAATGTTTTTCCATTTGTTCAAGTCTAGTTTTAGTTGTGTGGCAAGTGTTTTGTAGTTGTGTTCATATAGTTCCTGTGTTTGTCTTGGGAGGTAGATTCCTAGGTATTTTATTTTGTCTAAGGTGATTTTGAATGGGATTTCTCTTTCTAGTTCTTGCTGCTGAGCTGTGTTGGAGATATATAGAAAAGCTGATGATTTATGTGGGTTTATTTTGTATCCTGCAACTTTGCTAAAGTTGTTGATTATTTCAATTAGCTTTTTGGTTGAATCTCTAGGATTCTTTAAGTAGACCATCGTAACAGTTTTTTCTAAAGAACAATAGTACAACATGTAATGCACATTCAAAAAGTGTAAAAATCCCCAAAGTTATAATAGCCCATTTAATGACAATAGCAAACAAACCCACTACCATATTTTACATGAGTCTGCTGTATGGCATTTAAATAAAATGGATACTTATCACAAGTTTTTCAGGTGTAGCAATGTTTCAACCTTGGCTGAGATATTTTTTTTTAATTCTATTAGTGCCATCATTACAAAAATGTGGCAGAGTAGTCTAGAAAACACCAAACCTCTGTACTGTTGATGTTGGTTCTAAAAATGTCACCAAGAATCTAGAGATCATTCTGGTAGAAGGGTATAGTAAGCTGAGGGGTTATAAATAAGAGATGCTCCCTTGTTTGGGAGCCATCCAGGGACACCATGCCCAGGGATCAACTTCTCAACTCCTTTGGTATGAGACTGTGATGTCCCATCCATTCACATTTTTATAAATGCAGGAGGTGGGGATTATAATTGTACTTCACTTCAGCTACTAAAATGGACCTTACATCCTGTTAGAGGCAGGCAAAATGATCAGTTGTTGGGGGAAAAAAATCTAAAATTCATGTTTGAAGATCCCTTAAAATCAATTTGAGATATTTAGCTCATTAAATTTTCCAAAGGTTGTTATACAATTGTATAACCAGTTTTTTTGTTTTTTGTTTTTTGTTAAACCCTTACCTTCCGTCTTGGAATCAATACTGTGTATTGGTTCTAAGGCAGAAGAGCGGTAAGGGCTAGGCAATGGGGTTAAGTGACTTGCCCAGGATCACACAGCTGGGAAGTGTCTGAGGCCAGTTTTGAACCTGAGACCTCCCATCTCTAGGCCTGGCTCTCAATCCACTGAGCTACCCAGCTTCCCCCTATAACCAGTTTTGATGAAGTCCATCCATCCTTTATGTGACAATTTACAAAGCTAAAATAGAAAAAAAATGTATTTTTATATGGGCTTATTTGATAATATTTGTTCAGTATAGTTATAGGGGAAAAGCATCAAAATATAACAGTAGTTAAAACTCAGTACATTAAAATGATTCAATGTAACAGAATAGTATTGGATACATTAATATAATATATAAACTTAAAATCACAAAATTAAATCTTAAGCAAAGCAATCAGCAAAATACAGTAAGATACAGAGGCTTTTATAAAGCTTTAGAGTCTGAAAAGTCTTAAAAATATAACCTCCAGTCTCTTTAAAGTTTGTTTTTTATCTGTTAAGATTCCTTTTGTCAGTACTGTGAAATTTCCCATAGCGAGGGAGAACATGGGTTTTAGGAATCCCAAACTGGGCACGCCCAAATGGCAAAGACTTGTTGCAGGGAGATGAAATTCTCCCCTGAATCTCAGGCAAGATAAGTAAAAAGAATCAGTGCACTCATGAAAAAACATCCTAAAGCTGGAAGCTGTTGGAAATAGGTAATATACTGCTCTCTCATAGAATAGGCCATGATTATAATCAACTTCCTGTTTGGAAGAGTCTTCCTTCTCCTTATTCCCTTCCCTTTAGGTCCCCAGCCATGTGGAGGCTAATTGTTGCCTAAGGAAAGAACACCCCAGTTTTTACCAGTTGGTTTGTGATTCTGAAGACACAGTGGCAGCTACCAGCAACCTGGGGGGGCGGGGGTCCTGGGGGTGGGCATGGGGTTGATTGAGCGATCTGGTTTAGAGGCCAGAGATCAGGAGTAGAGTTGCTGGGGCCTGAGGCTGGGACCGGGACCGGGACCAGGACTGGGGCAGAGTGAACAATCTGGGTCAAGAAGGTCAGGAGTGGATGGCTGGATGCAAGAGTGGGCAGCAGGAGTGAGCTGAATCAGGAGAAGCGACTTTGCGAGGGTGGGTGGGTGAAAAGCCTTGGCAGGAGAAAAGTGGCTTAAAAAAAATTTATCTAGGCTATCTTAAAAATAATTTTTTTAAAAGTAATTCTCGTCCCTTCTGGTCGCCAAAAACTGTAAAAATTAAATTATATCTCTAATAATAAAAATATATTTTATGAGGTTTATTAAAGATCATTAGAAATCAAGGAATAAAGAGGATAAAAAATAAAACCCACATGCCCGTGGCTGGTTAGCCATTTTCAAATTTTCCCCACCTTACCACCATTACTGCTAATACATCATGCAAGAAGAGAGAGAGAGAGCGTAGGAAGCGTTACTGCCAGTTAAATACCAATAAATGTCTTGCCAAAGTGGAGACGCAGGAGAGATTATAGGAAATTTTGGGAAATACCAAGGACTTCTGAGGAATGAAGTCTAAGGTTCAAAATTTCCATTTATACACCCTCTTCACAGCCAAAACTGAATGCTCTGCCTCTGACTGAATCCTCTGCCTTCTCTCAGGACTTGATCCTAGCCATTGTCCCTTCTTTCTCCTGTAGCTTGGGTCTTCTTGGCTTTTCTCCTCTACTAAGAAACATGCTTGGCTCTTCTAGTCCTTTGGAAATATCCCCCAAACTATGCTTTCCTTTTTAACTTCCTGCATGTCTTTACCTTTCACTTCCAAGGATATGAATCCATTCCTAATAGGGAACTCCCAGGTGAGGAAACACCCTCTTGCTACTTCAGGTCAGCCCCTTCTTTGCAAGTTATAGTCTTAGGGAGATGCCCAGAGCATGGAGAAATGGGATGATTTGTCCAATATGTGCCAGAGGGACAACCTGAACATGAACTCAGATCTTCCTAGTTTTGAAGCTGGTCCTCTACACCTTGCAGCCTCCAACAGTAGCATTAATGTGGCTAAATCAGTTTGGTATAATAGAAAGAGCAGAAGACTTGTATTCACTCCCGGACTTCTTTAAAAAGTACACTTTAATAGCCCCTCATTCCTCATTCTTCCACTCACTTCTGGATTCTGCCTTTTAGATGCTCCCACTACTCACAAAATATGAAGATTAATACAGACCTCTGGTTGAAACCATACACAAAAGTGCATATTCACTCAATTAAAACTCTTCAAAGCCACTACTAACTTCCTGATCATCAATTCTTGACTCCTTTGCTCAGTCCTTTACCCTCCATGACCCTTTTGACATGTTTTTAAAACCTGGGTGAGTCAGGCCCAGAGATGGGAGGACCTGGATTCAAATCTGGCCTAAGAAACTTCCTAGCTGTGTGACCCTGGTCAAGTTGCTTAACCCCCATTGCCTAGCCCTTACTGCTCTTCTGCCTTAGAACCAATACCCCATATTAATTCTAAGATGGAAGGTAAGGGTTAAAAAAAAAAAAGCCTGGATGTCTGTATCCTGTGCTGAAGTCCAGGGGCTACTCAGCTGGCCACAATACTGATTGCAAGAGGGAAGCTTTGACTTCCATTTCCAGCCTGAGTAGGTTTACCCTTCCTTAGGCAACCTAGAGACCCAGGGATCCCAGGGTCCCCCCCCCCCCCTATTAATACTAAAGCCAGTGCTGACACCAAATACAGCCACTTAGAACTCCTAGCTTAGCTCCAATGGCTAGCAGGTGCCACTACATCTGGCAACATGCTTTCTAACATCCTATCCTCCTTTGACTTCCCTCACCCAGGACTCTCATAATATTACTGTCTTCGATCTTTTTTATCTAGCTCACTGCTCCTTCTTTCAGTTTCTGCCCACTTAGTAGAGATAATGTCCTGTAATTGACCCTGTTCTGTCTTGGAAATATCATCCACTTGCTTATTTTCCAAGTTTTGTTTCAATATATAGACTCTCTGGTCTGTCTGGAATTTGAGGCTTATATTTCCAAATATTACAGACCATCCAGTATGTGTTCCACATGCCCCTCAAAACTCAGTGTGTCCAAAACTAAATTACTCCTATTTCTGTCCAGTTTCTTCTTTCAATTGCTGTTTTCTGTTAAAGTGCCCAAGCTCTAGTCATTCTCCCACCACAATGACTACCATGTCCCTGTTTTTGTTCGTATTTGGTCATCACACTACCTAATCCAAGAGTTAGTTCTTAACCTTCTTTGTGGCATTCTAGAGAACTATGGCCCCTTTCTCATTGTATACAGCTACAGAATTAATATTTGAAGGATAATTTGTCCATCTCCAAACAAAGAACTGAAAAACACAAAAGATTTAGTTTATATATACATTTTTTCCCCCGTCAGTGATGCCTTCTTTAGTGGAGGGGGTGGAAAGGAAGGAAGGGAGATAGCTGAGAATTTTGATGTGATTAACAAACAACTTTTTTTTTTTTAATCCAGAGAGCCACCCTAGGGTTAGAATTCCTGCCTCACCAAATATTGGTTCCTGGTTTCTATTCCCATAATCCATTTTTCACACCAGAAGTTTAAGTCACCTGCCTGTCATTACATAGTAAATGTCAAAGGTGGGATTTATGCCCAGATCTTCCTAACTCCACAAATCCAGCCTTGATCCATTATTCTGTAATGGAGAAGTGTCCTAGAGGGATGTTAGATGTTACAACCCGCTTAGGAACTCCTCAGGGCCAATTAAGCACCAAACCCTTTGATTATGGAAACAAAGTTTATTTTAATAAAAGGAATAAGGGAAACTAATAGGTATGACCCTAACATTCTTCAAACTACCTCCACCCAAAGTTATCAATGGAAAGCTTTGGATTACCTTAGCCCAAGAGGAATTCTGATAGATGGACCACTGGCAGATGAAGACTGGAATCAAGGAAACTGGTTTTCTCCAAGTAAATCCTCTACCTGGATGCCAAAGATTTCTCCACAAAATCCTGACTTTCCAGGGAGAATCACTTAGAGCAAAACCCCTCCTTCAGCTTGAAATCATAGGCAGAGAGACAAAACCCACTTCCAGCTCAGATGAAATCCAAGAAGGAAGAGTTGGGTTATTTTCAGTTTTAGACTCCCACAATTCCTTTTTTACCCAGAATCCTTTCCCAGGGCTTATCTCAAAATAACCTTCTTTCAACTAACCCTAGAAAACCAGACCATCCCTAACTTATTCCTATAATACCTTCATTTTCTAAGTCTAGTTTAGTAGAAAACTTTAAATCATCATAGCTGGATTTGCATTCCCAGTTCTCCTTATGTCCATGAATGAGGTATTTAACTTGCATAAGCCTGTCAGATGAGGTCTTTGAAAGACTTATTGTCTCAAAGTGATGGTATCAAAATGAAACATCTATGTGTGTAATACTTTGTAACCACAAAGTACTATACAGCTGTAAGCCATAAGTTACATAAAACAGTCTCACACACAACACCCAAGCTTAATTTAAAACAGCCTTGTGTTTTAGGATGCTTGAAAATTGGAACAGTCTTTTCACACTGCTTCCTCTTGTTTTAGGCCAATGGATTCCTCACACTTTTATCAGTATAAAATTTATGCTCCTTTTATTCATCCCTTAATTTGGCCTCATCCCTAACTGTTAAATGCTGCCCATTTTTTTAGTTACCATTTAAAATATATATAATATAACATATAACTTAATGATATAATACATATAATTTGTTTTTGATATGTAATAAATTCAAATAAATATGCTTATCCAAGAGAAATAAATTCTCACAATAGTTATATCCCAAAATCTATATCTCATTCTTTCCTCTCCAAAAAGGCAGATAGTATGATATAGGTTGTGTATATATTATGATATAACACACGTTCATCATGTTGTGAAACAAGACACATATTGTTTTCACTAAAGAAAAATTCATGGAGAAAAGGAAATGAAGAAAGGCATGTTTCAATCTGCATTCAGACTCCATCTATTCCTTCTATGGCAGTAACTATCCTTTTTTGTCATGAGTTCCTTGGAGTTGTCCTGGATCTTTGCTTTGATGATAATAGTTAAGACTATCACAGTTGATGATTGTGCTTTATTGCTGTTACTGTATACAAGATTCTCCTGGCTCTGCTCACTTCATTTTGCATTCATATAAGTTCTTCAAGGCTTTTTTGTGATTATTTTGTTTGTTGTTTCTTATGGCACAATAAAGATCCTGATTCAAATGCTGCCTCTCCCAGGAAGTCTTTCCTGATCTTTGCAATAGGAAATCTTTGCCCATTTGCAAATGTATTAATCTCTCACACATTTCTTAGGCAGTTTATAGTTATTTATATTTATCTATAAGTTTCCATATAATTATTCACACTTCCATATAGTTAATTACATTTATCTCTTAAGTTTCCATACCAGACTACAATAAGCCTCATGGACCCAGAGGACATGCCTTTTATTGGTCTTTGTATCTTCCTCAGTGCCCAAACACATTACTCTGTACATAAGTGTAGTTCTTTTAAAGAGTTAAATTTAGTGTTATTTGATATATTCTTTAACCATTTATCTACTGGAAAATGCAGTTTGAATCAATCCCTTAACTGAATATGAAACCTTTATCAGTAAACCTTATTTCAGAGATTTTTTTTCATATTACCTGTTTTCCTTCTAATTTTAACCACATTAGTCTCATATGTACAAAACCTTTTTGATTTTATACAACCAAAATTGTTCATATTAGATCCTCTCTATCCCCTTACCTGGTCATGAACACTTCTTCAGTCTATCAATGTGACAGATAACATCTTCCTTTTTTCCCTAATTTGTTTAAAAAGTAGCACCTTTTTAAGTTGTATCCACGAAAAACTTATCTTGGTATGAGATATCTTAGTATGAGATGTTGCTCTCTACCTAATTTCTGCCAGACTCCTTCCCAGTTTTCCCAACAGTTTTTAATCAAATAGTGAATCCTTATCCCAGTTCCTGAGGTTTTGCAGTTTATTGAATACCATGCCCTGTGTTAATTTATGTCTCTTTAGTCTGTTCCACTTTATCTAGCATATATTGATCAGCCTCTCTAGCAGTTGGTTAATGTTCATTTGAATGGAAGTTCCATTATTCCAAGCAAAGGTGAGGACTGAAAAGAAAAGACCTTTCTATCACACTTTTGCTGCTAGGTCTAACTGCAAAGTGGAAAGAGTGTTTCCATAAGGGCAAGATCCAGGTTCACTTCAAAGTAGGTCAGATTCCCCATTGTCACATTTTCTTTCCAATCAGAAATTCTAGGAGTTCCTATGTGTGGACCCTTTGATTTCAGACTATGAACTACCTAATTCTTTGCTCATCTCATTTCTTTTTCTTTGAATAAAGCCATCTGTGAAGATAGCTCAAGTGCATCCTTCACATAGTTAAAAAAAAAAAAGACAATTTAAGTCACAGATCTGACTTTGTCATTCCCCTCTCAAGAACAATCAGTGACTCCCTGTTGCCTTGGGAATAAAAGAGTTCTCCTTAGTCTGGCATTTAAGGCTTCACAATCTTGTTCCAAATTGCCTGTCTCATCCTTACTTACATATTTCTTCTTCTTACACCCTGCATTCCAGCCAAACTGCATTGTTAGGCTATTTTCTTCACTCAAAGTTTTCAGTGGTATAGACAAAGCACCAAACTTACACTTAGGAAGACCTGAGTTCAAATCTAGCCTCCAACACTTAATAACTGTGTGATCCTGGGCAAATCCCTTCACTTCTGTTTGCCTCCATTTGTCCCATTTATAAAATGGGAATTTAATAGCACCTGCCCTATTATAAGAATCAAATGAGATATTTATAAAAAGTACTTAGCACCGTGCCTGGCACATAGTAGGCTGTACAAAAATGTTAACTATGATGATGACCATTACTTGATTTATTTTTCTTCAAGGCTCAACTCATGCACCACCTCCCTCTCAAAATCTTCCCTGAGTTTCCTACATACCTTCTACTCCTCATTCCCAGCCAAAAGTATTCTCTTCCTCCTTCCTTACCTCATATTAGCTTCCTCCTTTTTTCTTGAATACCATTTGACTTACAGTGATTTGTACACAAGGGGTGATTAATATTTGTTATCTTCAGGTTAAAAGTGTCCC
Organism: Monodelphis domestica; assembly: GCF_027887165.1. Lineage (NCBI taxonomy): Eukaryota > Metazoa > Chordata > Mammalia > Didelphimorphia > Didelphidae > Monodelphis > Monodelphis domestica. The sequence continues at coordinate 350,409,654 of NC_077227.1, forward strand.
AGCCTCTGGTACCATAGCATCCCCAGGGAAAGGGGCTCTTCCTGTTCCTGGTAAGTCAGTGACTTCAAACCTCCAGGCCAAGGCACCACAACATGAAAGTCCAGAGACTAGTTCTGAGAGCAGCGAGGAGTCAGAGAGTGATGAAGATGCCTCTGCACCACAGGGACAGGTGATGCCTCCCACCAATCCCCTGGTACCGGGGTCTAAGCTGCCACTGCCTAGTCAGCCCTGCAGGTGTGCAGCTCTACAGTACAATTTATGTCTCCATTGGGGCTGGTTGTTTGCTGCTTAAGGAAGGCTACAGATGTTAAGGGAGTACTCAACATGAATCTCAGATTTCTTTCCCTTTTGTCTTCTTTCCTTATGATCTTAGGAAAAATCATCCATGAAGACTCCTCAGGCCAGTGCCACACCAGCAACTAGAACTCCTACCCCATCAACCCTCACTAAGGTGTCCCCAAGGAAAGGGACACTCCAGGCCAAGACTGGTCCTCCATCCAAGACATCTGAAGTCAATTTGCCAGAGACTGGTTCTGATACTAGTGAGGAGTCAGAGAGTGAAGACAATGTCATAGTGCCTCAGAGACAGGTGATACCTCATACTTTACTCTAGTTCTCTTGGTATCTTGGCCTACACATCTCTGGGATTTTACAACTGACAAGCAATTTATGTCTCAATTTAGACTTGTTTGCTGGTCAAGGAAGGCCATGGAACCTTCCTAAGGAATAGTTCTGAATCTTATTTCTTTTTCCTTGTGATCTTAGGGGAAATCATCAGGAAAGGCTTCCCAAGGCAATGCTACACCATCAAAAGGGAGGTCTCTTGCTCCTGGGAAACCAATGACTTTAGTCCCTCCACCTAGGATGGGACCTTCAACCCCCTCACCTAGAGCAGGAACTTCAGCCATGGCATCTAAACCTGGAAGTTCAGAAACTAGTTCTGAGAGTAGTGAAGAGTCAGAAAGTGAAGAAGAGATCTTAGTACCGCAGGAAAAGGTGATGATTCAGGCCTATGGCTCCTTAGTGGAATGAGTGTTTCAACTGGGTCTTATTGGGTAAGAGAGTCCCTTGGGTTTGAGGGAATTGTCCTGAACCTCCAATTTTTTTCCCTCCTTTTTTTTTTTCTCTTTGCTCATCATCTTAGAAAAAATCACCAGTGAAAGTTCTCCAAGTTAATGCCATTGTGACAAAAGTTGCTCCTGTCCCCCCTCAAGGGCCCCTGGGGAAAGAGGCCCTTTCTACAACTGGGAAATCAGGGACTCTAGCTTCTGGAGTCGAGATATCATCATCCACTGAGACATCTGGATCAGAGAGCTCTGAGGGCAGTGATGAGTCAGAAAGTGAAGAGGAAAAAACTCCAGCACCGAAGACCCAGGTGAGACTAGAGAAAAATAAAATGACCATGTGGGAACATGAGCCTGGGAAACATTGGCTAATACCAGCTCTGTCTTCCCCTCTCTGAATCTGATTTCTCATCAGCCAAATAGAAGAATTGGAATAGAGGATCTCTTAAGATCCCTTCTAGCTGTAAGTCCCATGTGATAGACCATGGCCCTCACTAACAGTTCTGGCTCTCTTATTAGTTGATTTGATTTTGTATCATTCCGTACCTCTGACTACCTTATCTCCTTGTCCATGTCTACCCTGTACTCCCTTGTTTCCCTCTTGTACTCCCAAGCTCCTGAATGTTGGTAAGGGAAGTCACACTGCTGGGTCACAAATTCCCAATCTTCATTCTGCCTGAGCCCTCAATAATGTACAGAAGCACTCTTGTTCCTCTTTGATTGACAATCTACCCCATTCCCCTCATTGATTGTCTTTCTCTCTTTAAGCCCCAAATGCTTCCCCTCTCTTTTGACAGATGTCTCTTCTATATAACAGAGATTGAGGCCAACCTTTATTCCCCCTTCTCCATAGCTAAGAACCCTTCTATGTCTTCAGCTATCTCTCCTGTTTTACTTTGAGCCCTTCATAGCTTCCCATTTCCCCAAGGAGCCTGCCTCATTGGTCATTCTCTCATTTTCAGTCCCACTGTATGTACTGTCTCTTTCCTTCTTACCTACAAATGTATTCAGGTCTCCCCCAGCTTTAAAAACACCAGTCGTAGGGCAGCTAGGTGCTCAGTGGTTATATAGCCAGGTTTAGAGATGGGAGGTCCTGGTTTCAAATCTGGATTCAGATACTTCCTAGTTGTGTGACTCTGGGCAAGCCACTTAACCCCCTTTGCCTAACTCTCACCACTCTTCTGTCTTGGAACCAATACTTAGTATTGATTCTAAGATGAGGTAAGTATTTTTTTTTAAATACCTGTGCTTGATCTTCCTGTCTCCTCAGTCAATTGTTTTATGTTCCCCTTTCCCTGCCAAAATCCTAGAATTTTCTGTACTTGCTGCCTTTATTTTTTCCTTACCCACTCACCCCTCCACTCTGTATTCTGTAGTTTCTGATTCTTTCATCTTTGTATGTTTAATTTTTTTTAATGAATAAAAATATTCTCTCTCTCCCTCCCCCTCCCCTTATGAGTGAGGGGTAGGGGGAGAATCCATTCAACAAATGCCTAGTCAAGCATAACATCCACTGTGTCTGAAAAGTATCCATCTCCATCTTCAACCTGAATCCTTCATCTTTTTGTCAGGAGGTGGGTGACCTGCTTCCTCCAGAGTCCTCTGAGATTATGGTTGGTCATCACTTTGGTGGAAGCTCTTAAATCTTTCAGAGTTGTTCTAGTCTTTGTAGTATATTCTCAATCTGTTTGTTTCACTGTTTGAATTAAAACTTGCTTTTCCAGGTTTCTCTAAAACTGTCCCCTTCTTCATTTCTTGTAAGAAATAACATTCTGCTGGATTCATACTCAACTGTTCCCTAATTGATGGATACTCCTTTAGTTCACAGTTATTTGCCATTACACACAAAAAAATGGTTTGTACTATGAGTATTTTTCCTGTTCTTCCCTTTTGGAGCATAGACCTAGTAGTGGCAAACCAATGGCACACATGCCAAAGATGGCATGCAGAGTGCTCTCTGTGGGCACATGTGCCATCCTCAGCAGAGTTAGTTACTGGAAAAGCAGAGGGACTCCAGCAGGGCTGCTCCCTTCCCCCTCTCCCTCATGACTCCCTGACCTCTATGATTCCCCTGAGCAGAGTGCTCAGGCCACTCCCCTCCCCTTCTCCTGTCTGGGGTAAGGGGAGGGTCTCCTCTCCCACCACCAGACCCAGTACCACCCCCTAAAAGTTCTCTACTTTCTTCCTTCCCCACCAGCTGCCAGTCTGGTGTGTGACCCCACACACACACACAAAGGCCTACTGGGCTCCCTCTGCCCCCTGCTCCCACCCCCATGCCAGTTGCAGCCTCATTCCTAGCATCACAGGTGTGTGTTTATGCAAATCTAAGCAGCCAAAAAGGCACAGAGGCTGCCTAGGACTGCATTTGATTTGGACTCAACAAGAACATGCAACCCTCCTTATTATAATAAGCTGCCTCCTCTCTCCCTCTCCCCAACCCCCTCCCCCTTCTCAACCCTACTAGTCTTCTACCACTGAGCAAAGCCTGGCAGCAATGGGTCCCCATGGCACTAGGAGGTGGCTTCCCCTGGTCATGAGCCAACTGGGAGCCCAGCCCCCAAAAGCAGGGAGGGGTGATGCCATGTGATGTCTAAAAGGTTCACCATCACTGGTATAGCTGGGTCTAAGGATACACCCCTAGTTTATTAGCTTTTTGTATCTCTACTTTCTTATTGAAAGTAGCACTTCAAGGTTCTCAGGAACCTCTTACTTGCTTGATTTAATGACTTTTCCTCAATTCTTATCCACCTTGGATTGCTCTGAAGCTTTTCATATTATTTTGTTATCTTCCCTTGGTTTCCATGACTGGTTTCTTGCACAGTTCTCTTAGTTGTATGGCTGTTACTTCTCTTTTCTAATCATTAATGTCCTTCCCTCTGACTAGGGCTCTATTATGTCCCCAGACACACACCCACACTCACTCACTTGTTCTCATATATACATATACATGAGAGAGTGCTGGGCCTAAAGTCAAGAAAAATCATCCTGGTTGCTTTTTTTTCCCCTTTCTTTCTCCCCCTTCTCACCCCCCAGTTACATGTAAAAATAATTTTTGACAATTGTTTTCTGACATTTTGCAAATCAGATTCTCTCTTCCCTTCCTCCAGGCCATAAATAGTCTAATTTAGGTTATGCCAGTGCTTTCATGCAATACATATTTCCATTTTCATGCTGAGACAGAAGCCCCATGTTACACATATAATAAAAAAATTCCTGAAGGAAGTAAAGTGGAAGATGGCATGCTTTGATCTGTAATCAGACTCCAACAGTTTCTTCTTTGACTGAGATAGCATTTTCATCATTTGTGCCTTATGGATATCTCAGAAACTTGCTTTGCTAATAAGTTTAGTCCTTCACTGGTGATCATTATGCAATATTTGTTACTGTAAACACTGTTCTCTTGGTTCTACTCACTTCACTTTGTATCAGTTCATAAAAGTCTTTCCAGGTTTTTCTGAACTCATCTTGTCTGTCATTTTTCATGGCATCTTCCTGATTTTAAATCTGGCTTCAGACACTTAGTAGCTGTATCACTCAGGGAAAGTCACTTAACCCTGTTTACCTCAGTTTCCTTATCAGTAAAATGAGTTGAAGAAGGAAACAGCAAAGCACTCCAGTATTTTTGCCAAGGAATGGGATCATGTAGTTGGATACAACTAAAATGATTCAACAAGAGTAGAGATAGAATTAGAGATGTATAGATCCAGCCTTAATCTCTCTCCCAAACCCTTCTCCCCTCACCAGTCTAACTGCCCTCTAGACATCTTCACCCGAATGTGCCTTTACCATCTTTTAAAAAAAAACCCTTACCTTCCATCTTAGAATTAATACTATGTATTGGTTCCAAGCAGAAGAGTGGTAAGAGCTAAGCAATGGGGATTAAGTGACTTGCCCAGGGTCACATTGCTAGGAAGTGTCTGAGGTCAGATTTGAACCTGGGACCTCCCATCTCTGGGCGTGGCTCTCAATCTACTGAGTCACCCAGCTGATCCCCTCCCCACAATGATTCTTCATCAATGTCCCTTCCTTAAAAACCTCAGTTTTGGAGAGTTCCTGTTTCTGTGGGGAGCACTGGCATCCTCCCCTTTCTCAGGTTTGTAAACTTATAGTTGTCCTTTTCTCTCTCCTCAACCTTCCCTATCCAGTTAGTCCCCAAGTCTTTCCCCTTCACAACATCTCTCTTCCTCCACCTTTTTTCCATCTTTTCAGTGATCATGCCTTCCTCACCTCTCCCAGGATTACTAGCTAGTGATATTGTGCATACAGTGCTGGACCTGAAGTCAGAAAGACCTGTGTTCAAATCCTGCCTCATACACCTCCTAGCTGAGTGACTGGCTAGGCAAATTATTTTAATATCTTTATGCCTCAGTTTCCTCATCTGCACAATGGAGATAAGTACCTCCCTTCCAGGGTTGTGAGTTAATAAAATTAAAAAGGATTTCATGAACCTTAGAGTACTATATAAATGTCAAGTGATATTTTATTTACTAAAGTACCTTCCTATGTGCAAGGTGGCACAGAAGATAGAGCAGACAAGCCTGGAGTCAAGAGGATCTGGGTTCAAATGGGGCCTCTGGCACTTGCTAGCTGTGTCACCTTAACAAGGCACTTAACCCCAATTGCCTAGTACTTACCTCATCCTTAGCCTTGTAAATCTTAAAGGTGTTACTAATACAAAAGTAAAAACTACCCTCCTAATTGAATCATTTGATCTTCTGTGACTCCTAATTCCTTCTCTGATCCTATTCTCTATAGGTGAAGCCTTCAGAGAAAGCCCAGGCCCAGGTCTCTCCAGCCCCACTCCCCAAGAGCCCATTAGAGAAAGGGGTTCTCAACTCCCCTGAGAAAGCAGCGATGGTCACTCCCAGTGCTAAGATGGCACCTCAAGCCAAAGGAGTGGGGCCTGGGAGGTCACAGGCGAGTTCTGGTTGCAGTGGAGAATCTGACAGTGAAGGGGAAACTCCCACATCCCAGGGACAGGTGAGAAGTCTGAAAGGGAGCACACAGCAGAGTTGGGGTAGGTAAAGGAGCATGGAGCTAGAACAAAGTTCTCAGACATCTCCTTCAGCACTAAAGCCAGAGACCCTTCCTGAACCTGTCTCCTCATGTGTCAGAGGGGAATAGTAAATAATGGTGCTCACTGCCTCAGAGGAATGGTTGTAAGGATCAAATGAAATAGCCATATATGCATGATATACACATAAGCAATGATGCACTCAAACATGGACCTACCCCATGTCTGACCCCAGCCATGAGTGAGTGAGAGCATGTGTAAGTAAATAAATCTTACTCTGGGTATTTCTTAGATGGTTTTGCCTCTATTGGCATCAAAACTGACCCAAAATTGGCCATTTGGTTCTAATATCTTCTCTGGCTCTGCTTTCTTCTCACTAGCCAATACCATCAGTGAAAACTCTTCAGGTCAAAGCTTCTCCAACTAGTGTTACCAAGGGACCTGTGGGGAAGGGAGTTGTTCCCACTTCAGGGAAGTTAGGGCCTGTAGCTTCCAGCGCCAAAGGGATGTCTCCAGCCAAGGCATTGGGGCCCAGGAAGCCAGAGGTGAGTTCTGAGAGCTCTGAAGAGGACACAGAGAGTGAGGCTGAGGTACCTGCAACCCAAGGACAGGTAAGTGATAGCCTGGGGCTGGCTTTGCTTCAGATCTGTTCCCATGGAGAATAGGAACTGCTTCTAAATGGAACATTGGTCTCTAAAGTCAGTCAACTAGCATCTATTAAATGCCTACTATGTGCCAGGTATTGTGCAAAGACTATTTCTGCTGTCAAAGAGTTCATACAATCTAATAGAAAAGGCAACAATGCAAGTAATTATGTAAAAATGAGATACAGAAAGAGGATAACATGGGGACAGTCTTTGAGGGAAAACACTAAGATTAAGGAAGACTTGAGGACAGCTTAAGTGACTCAGTGGGTTGAGAGCCAGAGCTGGAAACAGAAGGTCTTGGGATCAAATTTAGCCTTAGACACTTCCTAGCTGGGTGATCCTAGGTAAGTCATTTAATTCCTATATGTAAGATTAAAATTAATATCCAATAACTCCAAGTATTATATTTTATAAGATTTGTTAATAATCACTTGAAGTAGAAGAAAATGAACTAAAAGAAATAGAATCTCAAATCAAATTATCTAACAAAAAGTAAAACCCCAAGTCTAGATTCTCTTGCTTGGCATAAAGCTAGATTTCCCAGCCATGATCAGGGGATGACAGATCAAGGGGCTGGGGGGGGGGGGGTCACATCAAAATATATCTTCCCAATGTTAGTATGATACGTATGTAAATGGGATGCTGGGAGAGCAGTTTTGGGGAGCAAAATTCTAATTATACACATTACTTAGCCCTTACCACTCTTCTGCCTTAGAATCAATACATAAATTGATTCTAAGACAGGAAGTAAGGGATTTTTAAAAGGGGTGGGGGGCCTGAGGGGCTTTAGTTGAGGCTTGAAGGAAGCTAGGAGGCAGAGAGGAGAATATTCCAGGTGTGGGGAACAGGCCATTGAAATTGCTTGCAATCAGGAGATGAGGTGCTTCACATGAACAGCAAGGAGGATAATGTCACTGGATCAGAGAATGTGGGAGTGCATGAGGTATATGAAGCCTGAATAGATCAGGGACCAGGTTAGGAAGAAGAGCTTTACGAAACAGGATTTTATATTTGATCCTTGCGTTGATAGGAAACTATTAAAGTGTTTTGAATAGAAGGGGTGAAGGGTGTAGTGTGATGTGCCCAGATCTGAAATTTAGGCTTATCGGTTTGACAGTTGAGTGGAGGATAGGGAGAAACTATGGGCTGGTGAGGCAGAAGGCCAGGCAGGAGTTGATAAGGCTCTGTACTAGAGTGGTAGCAGCATCAGAGAAGAGACTTCCTAGTTGGGAAGGTAGAAACAAAAGGAGTCGGGGAGAAGTAGTAAGATATAGTGACTGGGAGTTAGTGATGCTCCCTAGTAACAAGGAAATTTGATGTTAAGATTAAAATTCTTTGGTGACTTATACATACAAACATGCACATAGACATTTAGACATAGAATTTATACAGTTATTAAATAATATACATATTGTATCCTTAGACCTAATAGAATTTATGCATATTTATTAAATAACATATACTTATGTGTACTTAGACGTATATAATTTATACATCTTTATTAAATAATAAAAAAAACCGGGCCAGAGAAAGAAAAAGATATCTAGTGACACATGGCTGGCTATTCCTTTAGCAAGCTAGGCCAAAATAACAAGAGCCAAGGTCTATACACTCCTTCTGTTAACTGGGAAAAAAACACAGATAATCAGAAAACACAGATAAATAGTCAGAAAATCCACTCTTTAATTAAGAAAAGGAGTTTAGCATTAAAATTTAGGCCTCCTCACTGAGCTATTCGCTATCAATTCACACAGAGTCCCAGACTCTAGAAGTCACCAAACTCTTGGGAGTGCCACTGTCTAGATGACAATTCCCAAGAGCCATTAAAGTGGAAAGCTTAAATATCTTTCTAGGGGAACATGTGGACTGAGGATGAGAGGGATAGTTGATTGACTTTATAATGGTAACAAAAGAAAATTAGGAGTTCTAGACAGGAATAATAGTAAGGGGCTGAAGCTTCACAGTGGACACAAAAGGGAAAGACCCAGCTTGACACGAAGGGAAAGATCCAACCAAGGGCTGGGCCACCTTGGTAAAGGACTTTGGCCTAAAGGGAGAAACCATTGGGACAAAAAAGATACTTAACACCTGATGGGATTAGCCCTCCCCACCTAAACTCCTTTAAGGTCTCTACTTAGTCTGAGACTCCTGAAGTTGAACTTTCCCTCAGAGAGGAACTCTCAAGAGACAAGGTCAAACTTGAGGTTTTCACCTTCTAGCTAACTAAACTGGGGGTCATCAAATCTCACTACAAGTTTACTACAAGTTTGGGGGCTTCTAGATTCCATGTTGATATCCCTCTGGATTCCCAGCCAAAAAGCTGTTCTGAACTCAAATTTAATGTTCTTTATGAAGTCCCTTTCCAAAGCCCCTCCAATTGGAAGATTTGCACCTCATTCTGGGCAAGAGACTGCTGCCTTGACACCTTTTGACCTTTGGAATGGCTTCAGAGTTTGCGTGTGTACTTCTCTATCCACTATCTTAATTCAATCAGAGGGGGAGGCAAGTTGCAACTTACCCAGCCTCTGAATGAAGTTGCAACTTAATTCAATCAGAGTGGGGCATTTCAAACTTAATATCAAGTCTGTCCCTTTTTAAAATCCAAATTAATCTTGGAGTGCCAAAGTAAAGACTGTAGGCTAGTATTGATTTTCACATTGGAAAGGAGGATGGTCTAAAGAAGAAATAATTTAGTTTTGGACATGGTAAATTTAAGATATCTACTGGAGGGCAGCAAGGTGGCTCAGTGGGTAGAGTGCCAAGGTCTGAACTCAGGACGACCTGGGTGCAAATGTGGCCCAGACACTTGCTAACTGTGTGACCCTGGGCAAGCCACTGAAGCCCAGTTGTTTAGCCCTTACCAAACAACTCTGTCTTAGAATTGATACGAAGTTAGAAGGTGTAAGAGTTTGGTGTTTTGTTTTGTTTTTTAATTTGTCTATTTAAGAATGATTGAACAAACTGTGATATTACTATAATGGAATAATATTATATCATAAGAAACTATGAAGAGTTTGGATAAGGAAAATATTTTTATGAATTGGTGGTGAGTGAAATAAATAGGACCAGGAAAACAATATGACATTGTGACTATAATATTACACTTTAAAAAAATAAAAGGAAGGGGAATTCTAAAAAAAATTTTGTTTAAAAAGATATCTACCAGGCATTTGAAGATGGGAGACTCTAATCATCTAGTCTGAATCCCTAGGTCAGAAAGTCATCAGCATAAGTCATCAGTTATTGAATCGATGGGATCCCATAAGATGACCTAGTGAAATAGTGGAGAGAGAAGAGGACCCAGAACAGAGCCTTAGGGAACCCCTACATTTAATTGGCATGACATGGATGAATATTCAGTAAAGGAGACAGAGAATGATCAGTAGGAAGAGAACCGGGAGAGAGCACTACCTTGAGGTTTCAGGGTGGCAATTATTCAAATGCATTTCATCCTTACCTTTTCTTTCATTCCATACTTCAGTCCCAGGGGGAAAAAAAAAAAAGCAGGGAAGGGGTCACTCCCAGCTTGTTTCATAGGGCATTGGCCTGAGGGTCAGGGGTCAGCTGTCCTGGAAGCAATGAGGTGAACGAACATCTACCCAGATCTGGATTTTTTCTGATACGGCTATTACAAGAGATCCTCAGATAAGGATCTCTTCTTCACCAGGACAAGAATCTGCCTGTCTTGTAGATGGTGATCACAAAATTATCTTCTAGGAAACAAGCAAATATACCTTCATATTTACTGCTGAAAACCAAAGCTTTTGTTAAGTTCTTGAACTTTTAATATGGCAGGGAGGGGACATTGTAACCATAGCAGTTTGTTTCTATTCTCTCATTCCTAAGAGCTTTTAGAAACTAAATACACTTGCCCAGTTTAGTTGTCTGCATTTAGAATTAATTTTCTTTTCCTTTTCCTCCCTGGTTTGTAATCCAGGTAATTAACTCTTTCCTCTTTTTCCCTTCTCCACCCCTTTTTTAAACCCTTACCTTTCATCTTAGAATCAATACTGTATATTAGTTTCAAAGCAGAATGGTAAGGGCTAGGCAATTGAGTTAAGAGACTTACCCAAGGTCATACAGCTAGGAAATGTCTGAGGTCAGATTTGAATCCAGGTCCTCCTATATCCAGACCTGTCTCTGTTCACTAAGCCACCTAACTACCCCCTCCCCACCTTCTTTTCTACCAGGGTAATGCTTTTTTTTTTCTTCCCTGGGAAAATACAATAAATCAATAATGACACTGGATTGAAAGTGGGGGGAAGCACAAAAGTGAAATGATTTCATCTTTGGATAGGAATCCCCTAACATTTGTTTGTTCTGTTTTCTCTTTCTGATCTCAGGCAAAGCCAGTGGTAAAAGCTCTCCAAATCAATGCCTCCCCACGGAAATTGACCCCTCTCACCCCCATATCCACTAAGGGTATTCAGGGGAGAGTGTCTACTCCAGCTCCCTGGAAATCAGGGATACTGCCCCTCCAGGCCAAAGCACCAGGGCCTGAGAGGCCAGCAGAGACTTCTGGAAGCAGTGAGGAATCAGAGAGTGAGGAGATCCCAGCATCCCAGGGACAGGTGAGACCTGGAAAGGATCATGGGTTATGTTTAGAACTGGAAAGAGTATTTTGCTCCAATCCCTGGTTCAACCCAGGCAGGGATAATTAGTCCTTAGCCAGAGGGGCCTCAGCCTTGAGTTGAGGACCTGGGTATGCACAAAGCCTCTCTCAAAAGGGGAGGCCTCTCCTGAGGCTAGTCCTTTCAGAAAATACAGGAAAGGAGTCAGCCTTTTTCACTTACTCAAGTGGTAGTTCTAAGAGAAAATTCCAAGAGCAGTCTGAGGTCTCAAGCTGGAACTCCTTCAAGATCAAGTTCAAAGCGAAAGACCCCCCTCACAGAAGTTCTTGGCATTTTTAAAGACCATTCCTTTTCATCACTTCCTGTGATTTCCTTCCGTTTTACATATTCCAATTACAGCTAAAGCTTTGCTTAGTCAGTTGATTCTGATTCATCACCCACTATCACACATGTGGGTCACAGACCTCCACTCAAGTATAAGTGGAGTGTATACTTCTGGTGATTAAATCTAAAAATGAGCAGGGGAAAATGAATTCCATCTTCACAATCTCCCCCCCCCCCATTTGGGAGACTAGACTCCCCAATTGATCATTCGACATAATCATCTTGTACCCCTAAAAATTTTCTAACTACAGGTGTATACAATATTGCACCTTCTAAAAGGGAACTACAATAGTTAGAGATAAGAAGGCAATAAGAGAGCAAAACCAATGTTAGGTGCATTGACAAAGAGCCAGTTAGGGGGCAGTCCCCTTTGGCATAAGAGTGTACATTCAAAATAAATGTTCAACCCCCTTCAGTTCAAGCAGTTGCACCCCAAAGTTCATTCTGGATCTTCTTGAGTGAGGGGAAAGCATGAGGGAGAGAACCAGGCTGCCTAAGGGAGAGCTAACAGACCCAATTCTCTTTTTTTATGACTTTTTCAACCTTTATAATTTAATTGCTTATTATTTAAATTTTCATTTACAAGTACTCTCCCTCCCTCCTACTACCCTTCCCCCATCCACTGAGAAGGCAAGAAATGATATACCTTATACAAATGAAATTATACAAAATATTTCCACCTTGCCTGTATGTGTGTGTGTGTGTATATATATATATATATATATATATATATATATATGCTTCAGCATCCACTCAGAGTCCATCAGTTCTCTCTCAGAAGATAGAAGCAAGTCAAATCTTCCATGGGCACCACAAATGGGATATGGCCCATGAATCCTACTATACTTCCAGCCTGGGTAAGATAGGAAAACCCATCATCCCCAAAAAAAGAAAAAAAAATCAATCTGACAGCTATATGAAGAATGGATAATTCAAGGCTCATAGACTAATTAATTAGGAGGTATAGTCAAGGGAAGAATTGATGAGCACTTGAACTAAGGTGGTAATCCTATAAGTAAGAGAAGTGAGTAGTTGCACAAAAAAAGTTATATAAATATTATAGGACTTGACAACTAATTGTATTTGTCTGGTGAGAGAGAGTGATGGGTCAAGGATGACTGAGGTCTTGAACCTGGGTAACTGGAAGGGTAGAGTGGTACCCTGGACAGTAATAGGGAAATTTGGAAGAGGGGTAGATTTTGAGAAAGGTAATGAGTTTATTTTTAGACCTGTTGAGCTTGAAATACCTATAAGACATACACTTGAAATTTTCAAATAGGCAGTTTGGTGATGCAGTACTGACCTAGAGCTGAGGAGAGAAATTCAACTGAATATTCAGATGTGGCAGACTACATTGAGATTCATATTAAAGCCATAGATGCAGATACATTATAAAGAGAGAAAAGGACTGACCTTGAGTATAACCATAGTCTTGGGGTATATCCATAGAAGGGGGTATAACATGAATGATAATCTAGTAAAGGAAATGGTGAGTGATTCTGACCAGTAGATGGAGAACCAAGAAAGAACAGTATCACCTGAACACCAAAAGGAAGGAGTGTCAAATGTTACTAAGAGGTCAAGAAAGATGAAGATTGAGGTATGACCATGAGATTGGACAATTAAGAGATCTTGAGTGATTGGTTTCATTTGAATGACAAGGTTGGAAAAGCAGATTGGTTGGGGTTGAGGAGTGAGTGAGAAGGGAGAGGTCCTAGACTTCTGCTTCCTTTTCACTTAGGCTCTGCATTTGTGGTTCCTGATAAGTTCTCATCAATTTGCTTTCCAGAAACATAGGCAGCTTTGATTCTTGGATCAGAGTTCTTTATTTTTGTTTTTCATTTATCTTATTTTCTTTGTGTGATTTTAGGCAAAGCCCACATTGAAAGCCCCCCAAATTGATACCCCTCCAGGGAAAGGGACCCCTGTTACTCCTGTTCCCACTAAATGTTCTCAGGGAAGAGTGTCCACTCCAGCTCCCTGGAAATCAGGGACTGTGACCCCCCAGCCCAAAGTACCAGGGCCTGGGAGACCAGCAGAGACTTCTGGAAGCAGTGACGAATCAGAGAGTGAGGAGGAGATCCCAGCAATCCAGGTAAAGGTGAAACTGAGAGGATCATTGGGTCATGTTTAGATCAGGAAAGGATTTCGAAGATGAACCAGTGAAATTCCCTGATTTACAGATGAGGAAATAGCAGTTGATCATACTCCAAACCCAGGTCCAGATAGATTCTGGACTTCTGAAATCTGAGGCATGAAAGAGATGAACCAATAGTCTTAGGAACAGAAGCTTTTTTACTTCAATGGGTTATGCTTTCGTTTGTGTTTGATCCAAATTCTTTTGGCCCTAAGAACTTTTTATCAGTTTGATTTTTGACCAACATGGGACTGGGATAACATTAGTTCTTGGATTAGAATCCTTGATTTATTTTTTCTGTGGTCTTAGGCAAAGCCAGCAGTGAAAATTCCCCAAGCTAACACTCCCTCCAGAAAAGGAGTCTCCACCTCCACAGTCTCTACCCAGGACTCACAAGGGAAAGCACCATCCCCCTTGAAATCAGGGACTTCATCCCTCCAGAGCAAAGGAGAGGTTCCAGTCAAGAAAGCATGGCTTGGGAGACAAGAAGAGAATCTAGAGAGCAGTGAGGACTCAGAATCAGATGACAGCATCCTAGGACCTCAGGGCCAGGTGTGTCACTTGTGTATACTTGTCCTCAGTCTCTGGAAGGCAAACTTCTCTTCCTCTTACAGTGCTTCCTCTTGGTTTTAGGCAAAGCCTGCAGTCAAGACTTCTCCAGGTTTGGGGGGAGAGAAAGGGACCACTGCATCAACTCCTGAGAAGTCAGCGACTACAATTCAGACCACGAAAGTAGATTCTGGCAGCTCAGAAGAGAGTTCCTGCAGCAGTGATGAGTCAGAAAGTGACGTGGTAATCCCTGTGTCCCAGAAACAGGTGAGGACAGAGGAAGGGAAGTAGCAGTCATGCTCCAACCTGTACTTGGTTGCAGAGGCCATGGCAAATTGGCCTTGTCCTGCACATCAGTCTTTAAGCAAAGCATCCATATGGCAGTTAGTATGATGCTGACCCTCCATTCTCAACTTCCCTCCTTGTCTCTATATCCATTTTCTCAGTGGCTAGGCTCTTAAATCTTCAGAATAAATCACTTGGTGCACTGGAAGAACACTGGTTTGGGGGGCAATGGTTTCAATCTCAGTACTACTGCCTATATGACATTGGGCAAGTCACTTAACCAAGAGAGGGCCATGGCCTCCTCATCTATAAAATGAAGAGGTTGTACTAGAGAGCTTCTGAGGTTTCTTCCAACTGTAGACCTGTGATCCTATGTTCTCACCTCATCTGCCCATATCCCTTGGGCATGTTCCTTTTGGCAAAGGAGACCAGATTCTTGGTAATTTCAAATTTGGTAATTCCAAAAGATCTTTTCAAGTCTTCCAAGCCAGCAAGCCTACTCCTCCAGTGATTACTCTGGATGAAGATGACTTCTCTGGGATTGGGGACAATCACAGACTTCATCAATTTGCTATACATGCTGCTCAAATTGCATTGAGGATGCCAACCCCTCAGCTATCTGTAATTGGTGATTAGAAGAGGGTTAAGAACATGTCCCCATGCACTCAGAACTCCATCCCTCCCAGGTTGTATTTGATCCATTAACAACCACTTTGGAATGTGGTATATAAGTGAGGCATATAATAATAATGATGATGATAATGAAGCATTCTAGCATACTTGAGAAATTACAAAATATTATCCTTAAAACAAACTTATGAGGTAGGAAGCAGAGATCTTATTCTCATTTTATTATTGATGAAACAGTCTTAAAGAAGTGGTTAATCTATTCAGGAACAAAAAAGTAACAGTATTATTGATTAAAGATTAACCTGGGGGTAGTTGGGTGGCTCAGTGGATTGAGAGCCAGGCCTAGAGAGAGGAGGTCCTGAGTTCAAATCTGGCCTCAGCCAATTCCTAGCTGTGTGGCCCTGGGCAAGTCACTCAACCCCCATTGCCTAGCCCTTCCTTAAAACTCTTCTGCCTTGGAACCTATACACAGTATTGATTCCATGATGGAAGGTAAGGTAAAAAAAAATTAACCTATAAAGCAGTGCAAGGGTTAAAAATGAAAGGTTGTACTAAATGTATAAAAATGTGATTGCCAAAAATATATCTGCTAAATAATTCTAAAAGTCATTGAGAATGAAGAAAAAACAAATACTTATCCATTTTAAGTAGCTCTTGGGTGTTTTGTTGAAGCCTCTCCTCTGCTGCTGTGAGATTCCTTGAAGTGATGCCTTGCTGTTAGCTTCCCCTCTTCCAGATCTGGGCTGCAGAAATCTTGCCTAAGATCTGTCTCCTTGTGCAGCCTAGGAACTCCACTTGAGAAGTGCCTTAGGGTCAGATTTAGTTAATTCCTGCTGCCTATCTAAAAGCATCCAGTTTGTTCTTTGAAAACCTATATCCTCAACAGTCCCAATACCCTGGACCAGCTTCGTGGCATCATGGCAGCCCTGACCTTTTTTCCTAGCAGTTCCCGTAAGGGAACTCTCGGCTGGCACCGTATCACCATGGATGCCCTTGTGCCTTTTTTTCCCCTTGATTTTAAAAGGAAATTGAGGAGTGGGGGCCTTGGGTGAGCCTGGCGGCTTGATCAGGTTGCCTGTTTGAGATGCTGGGTTACCAGAGCCCTTTAAAAGCTCTTTAAGGTCCTCTACCTCCTTTTGTAATTTCCTTATTTGCTATTCAGCTGTTTCCTTACTCCATTTCTTAAACTGCTCCCCTCACTTGACTGTGTTCTACTTCATTACCCTTCTCTTTATCTGTTTACTTTAACTTACCCATGACTCCAAAATTGCCTCTCTCTGCTGTGCCTTCACCTCTCCTTTGCCTGATGCAAAAACGTCTTTGGTAGAGGAAGTTTGTTGGCCCATTTAAAAACACTCCAGCTTTTTACTATTAGTACAAAGTCTTTTAAGTATTTCTTGTTCCATTACAGTAATGCAATGAACAGGTAGGTCTGCAGTTCACCAACCAAAAATTAACTTTCTTTACTTCAGAACACACACACCAAATCAAAAACATAGCATAGCCAAGCATGGAACTTGCAGTCAGGTTGAACTAGACTATTTCGGCCAAAAAGAAAAAAAATGCTCAGGGTCTGAGTTAGCCCACTTTAGCCAACTATGTGCACATTTATAGTCCAAAAAAATTCCTAGGTACCTGATCCTTTCCACTGTCAAGGGCCTGGAGTCTCCACAGCAACCCCCAAGAGGCCTTGGGCCTCCCGATTATAGAGTAGGTTATTTCCAAAATTACAAATTTGGGTTGTTTTTTTTTTTCCCAAGAGTAGTAGCTTACCTCAGCCAGCCTAACAACCAAAAAAATCCCTTTTTACAGGCAGCTTGGGCAGTTTCCATTTTTAATTCCACTCTTGACACCATTTGTTAATTCAGAAATAACCAGAATTACCAAAGTAGTCAGAAAAACCACTCTTTAATCAGGAATAGGGATAAAGTTCAAATATTTAGACATCACACAGAGTCAAGCTTCAAATACCATACAAAACCAAAGATCCTGGTACTCTGGAAACCACATCGCTAGGAGAAGGCACCATGCTAAATGCTCTCTCGAAGAGGAGAGGAATCTGGGAGTTCTTATATCTTCTAGATAATTAGGCACAGGAAGCCTACAGAAACTAATTACAAACTGGTTTGTAAACGTCTTTGCAACACCCCCTCCCCCCAAATAGCATTCAGCTGCCACAAATCAAAGCAAGGGTCAAACTCTGGAGCTGGGCTACTAAGAGAACTTTAACATAAACAAAGAAACTTCTAAAATAAATAAAAGGTACTTAACATTTTACATAGTTCAAAACAAAACTGGTGGGCCTGGCACTGTGTTTCTCAAAGGACAGGGATAAATTTAGGCATTCAAAAATTCACATCTACAGGCTTAACAATTAAGAGAGAAAGAACATAAGGAGAGAAGAAAGACACAGAGACCATGGGTTCTACCACATGACATTCAGTCTGTGTTACTCTGATGGAATTGAGAAAGTAAGCTATAGGCAAACCCAGTTTTTATTGCAGATTCAAGGTTTGGGGAATGGGAAGTAGTTAATCAAACATGTGACATGGTAGAGAATTTAGCATTGGCACAGTTAACTATCACAAAATCAAAGAGGTGGAGGCTAAGACAATGTAGAGGTCAGCCTCCCCCCCCCCCCCCCCATTCCCCCCAGAGGTTCATTTGACCTTTGGACTACAGGTGTGGGGAGGGGTCAGAATACCATAAGATGAGAAAGGATCAAGAAGTCAATCATGTGAAATATAAGAATTATATCCTGTCAATGTGGAATCTAGAAGTCCCCAAACTTGTAGCTTAGAGGGATTTAGTGATCCCCAGTTTATTTAGTTTGGAGGTAGAAACCCCAGGTTTGACCTTGTCACAATAGACTTCAAGATGTCAAATGACTCTCCTTGTCTGCAGAAGCTTCTCCCCATATATCATATCCTCCTTCCGAGGATCAAACTAGGGACCTTCAGCTTTCGAGACTGACTACTTACTGTGTCAAATCTTAAAGTCTATTGTTAGCCTGAGATCAGTGAAGTTGGGGTTCCTCAGGGAGGAAACTCTCCTGTGGCAAGGTCAAACCTGGGGTTTCTACCTCTAAACTACAAGTTTGGGGACTTCTAGATTCCATGTTGATATCCATAAGTCTGGTGCATGAGTATATCGCTCATAAGAGTCAGCTTTCATATACATCTTTAATACTTTCTTGATTAGTTCATACCTGGAACCTGACATTACTAGAACAAATAGAGTTTAAAAACACATCTTAAAGCCATCAGACAAAGCAGTATTTATATCCAAAGTTAAGTAGATTTCTTCACATCGTCCTTAGTCCATTTTATTTTATTTTTAAATTATAGGTGAAACCATCTGTCATAGACAAAGGTGCTGATAAGGCAGTGATGGTCCCCGTCACCATGGTAGAGGAGACATCATCAGAGAGCAGCGAGGACACAGAGAGTGAAGAAACTGAAATCCTAACTTCTATGGGGCAGGTGTGTATAGTACCTGTACTCCTAGCCATGAAGAAATAGATGACAAAATATGTATTAAGTGTGTCTACTATATGCCAGGTTTCAAGTGCCAAAACAAAAATAAAATCTTCTCAACCCTTGAGGAATTTATATTCCACAGACAGAGAAATATGCATATATTCAAGATAAGTATGAGGTATTAGTTTTTCTGGGAAGAAAAAAGCACCAGCAAGAACATAAAAAGTATCATAGAGAAGTGATATTTGATAATTTTTTTGTTGTTTTTTTTTAACATGGCTCATATGGAAATATATTTTGCATGATTTCACTTGTATAATTAATGTCATATTGCTTGCCTTCTCAGTGGGTGAAGGAGGAGAAAGAGGAAGATAATTCAGAACTCAGATTTCTTTTGAAAAGAATATGCTAGAAAAATAAAATTTTGTTTAAAAGAAAGTTCTTGAGTAGAGCTTTGGAGGAGGCTAGGAAGACTAAGGAATGGAAGTGAGAAGGGAGTGCATTCCAACCTTGGAAACAGGCATGGAGCTGGGCACAAGGATCATCAAGAAGCTAGTTTGGCTGGAGGGAAGGGCACATGAAGGGCAGTACTGTGTAATAAGTTGAGAAGTAGGTTGTGGAGCAAGGTTGCAAAGGGCTTTAATATGATACAGGTTTTTATATTGATCCTAGAGATAACAGGGAGCCATCAAGGTTTATTGACCTCCTACATTCACATTCCAGATGGATCACATACTCTAAGGAATCCTTTTTTGTTTGTTTCTTTGTTTTTGCCATATTTAAGGTGAAAACTGTAATGAGAACTCCCCAGGTCAGTGCAGCCTCAGGACAATCTGCATCTTCCTCGATGGAACCTGAGAGGCCTACAAGGCCAGAAGAGTGTTCTGAAAGCAGTGAGGAGGAATCTGACAGTGAAGATGAGATTATAGTGTGTCAGGGACAGGTGCGTCACCTGTCCTATCCTTACTCTCCTTAAGTCCTTTTCCTAGCAGGTCTTCTAATTCACAGGGGGCTCCTCACATTACATTCCTTTCCTTTTAATTGTTTTCTTGTGGTTTCAGGTAAAACCTACAGTGAAAACTTCTGAGATCCCTGCAGCCTCAGCAGAAAAGAAAGGGTCCATACCAGCCTCTGGGAAGTCTGCAACTCCATCCCCCCAAAACCAAGCAACGCCTCAAGCCAAGGATACTAGGACTGAAATATCAGAGGAGAGTTCTGACAGGAGTGATGAGTCTGAGAGCGAAGTGGAGATACCTGTGTCCCAGCAACAGGTGAAGCTTAAGTTAAGTTAAGGCTAGCCATAGCTATGCCTCTCTAGAAGCAGGTTCTAAATGCATAGCACTCTACCCTCCAGAATCTGAGGCTTTGAGGGCTAACATAGACCTGAGAGCCAAACTATACTAAGCCCCCCTTTTTATAATTAACAATTATTATAGGAACTGACATTTATACTACACTTTAAAATTTGTAGGATGCTTCACACACAAATACCTCATTTGAGCTTTTTTTATTGTTGTTGTTCATTTGTTTCAGTTGTGTCCGACTCTATGACTCTTTACTGGGTTTTCTTGGCAAAGATACTTGAGCAGTTTGCCATTTCCTTCTCCACTCATTTGACAAATGAAGAAACTGAGGCAAACAGGGTTAAGTGACTTTTCCAGGTCACACAGCTACTATGTGGCTGAAGCCAAATTTGAGCTCATATAAAGATGAGTCTTTCCAACTTCAGGCCCAGCTTGCCACCTAGCTTCCCCTCATTTGAGCCCCAGAGGTTAAATACCATTCCCAGGATCACACAGCTAGTGAGTGTCAGAGGCTAGATTGACCCTAGGTCCTCTGACCCCAGAGCATTTATTCTTTCTACTTTACCTCCTGTCTGGAAAGAAGGAAAGGGTTTGTCCAAGATTTCACAGCTGGTCGGTAGCATTGTTAATATCAATATAATGGAACTTTGAACCCAGTATTCTTGATCCTTAGACTCCTGGTACCACTTCCCTCTAGTCCTCCATAAAATGAGCTGCCCCCTCTACAGCTGGAGGTTTGAACCTGAGTCAGGTAAGAGAGGAAAGGAAATAGGATTTGTTATTACTTAAAACAGATAAATTTTTAAAAATAGTTTACACATATATACACTTCTAGTTGTGCTTTTTTTTTTTTAAAAAAAACCCTTACCTTCCGTCTTGGAGTCAATACTGTGTATTGGCTCCAAGGCAGAAGAGTGGTAAGGGCTAGGCAATGGGGGTCAAGTGACTTGCCCAGGGTCACACAGCTGGGAAGTGTCTGAGGCCAGATTTGAACCTAGGACCTCCCATCTCTAGGCCTGGCTCTCAATCCACTGAGCTACCCAGCTGCCCCCTAGTTGTGTTTTTTTATAATAGGTTTGCTTTGGAGGGGATGTCTATTCATATATAGAAGGGGATTGTATAGAATTGTACACAGATCTATAGCTTGCTTATTTGTTGACCATTAACCCCATTCCAAAGAGAGAAAGACTTGTTCTTTTTTCCCCTCATCTCTTGACTTTCCTATAAATTACATTGCAGTTCTTGTCATTCTAATCTTTAACTACAGGGTTTTAGTTAACCTCTCTCTCCTCTGGTTCTGCTTGCTTAACTCCAAAGGCTTTTCAAAACCCTGCATTTGCAGCCTGTTCAACAAAGGCAGGATTGAACCTGCTACTAACACTTGTTTCTTCCTGGGCTACGGAGTAATGATCCTTGGCTTCATCTGACTCTGTTTCTACAGCTTTCACCCAAACACACTCTTGGCTCATGGTTATTCCTCTCCAACCCTGTTATCTTATCTGCATCTTGCCTCTTTCTGTAAAGAGGAATGTATATCCAGTTAATCCTTTCTGACTGCTTTGGAGTCTCTGACAGAACTTTTCAGCCTGGAAAGTCTTTGCACATGGACAGTTTATGGGGGAGGGGGGGTTAGTTTGTTTCTTTTTCATATTTAAAAATATACTGGAGGACTAGCTAGGTGGCTCTCTGTGTGTATGTTTCAGACCTAGAGACTGGGTTCAAATCCAGCCTCAGATACTTCCCAGCTGTGTGACCATGGGATAGTCACTTAAGCCCCATGGCCTAGTCCTTACTGCTCTTCTACCTTAGAACTGATACTTAGTATTGACTCTAAGACAGAAGGTAAGGGTTTTTTGCAAAGCAGAGAAAAGGCCTCTAGCATGTTATGTGATTGGAAGATTTTGGACCCTCATGTGCAAGAATTACCCTACTTAAAGCCTAGATGGACTGTGAAATGCTACACTGGTACAAGTCCAATCAACCCTAGTGAAATCCTCAAGCTACAAAATGTTCAATGGAACATGTGGGAGAGGCAGTTGTTTCTGTCTACACAGGATCTGGGTTGCTATGGGATGTCCACGGATTTCTGTGGTTTCTCTCCACAAGGAGAATTGAATCTCCTTCCCTTTCTGTCTTCT
Source organism: Monodelphis domestica (assembly GCF_027887165.1). NCBI lineage: Eukaryota > Metazoa > Chordata > Mammalia > Didelphimorphia > Didelphidae > Monodelphis > Monodelphis domestica. Next base: position 350,431,856 of record NC_077227.1, read on the forward strand.
TTCATGAATATCAGCTTGGAAATAGGAAAAGAATTCTGCCCTGGAAATCAGAAAAAGACTTGAGCGTCTAGTCCAGGATTTGCCACTGATTCCCTGGTATGGAATCCTGGCAGAGGTCTTTCTTTCTCCTATGCTTTATTCAGAAGAGGGATAGTCTAGACCAGTGGTAGCAAACCTTTTACAGGGGCAAGTGATGTCCTCAGGCACATGTGGAGAGAGGGAGAGGAGCAACTGTCCTAATGGCTTTCTAGTAACAAACTCTGTGCTGGGGTGACAGTGCACATGCCCACAGACAAGGCTCTAAGTGCCCCCTCTGGCACACATGCCATAGGTTCACCACCACGGGTCTGGCCCTATAATTTCACTCTTGTGCTATAGGAAACTCCTCTACCAATGCAGATCATTGTCTTCTTGGCATCTTACCTAGCCTAAATATGATTGTATTAAGAAGCGAAGTTTTCAACCTTGAAGGAAGCCCAATCAAGAGATGATTTGTATAAAAATATTCTGAAAAGGCACTCATATGAAATCATCATTATTCATTTTCATTGAGCTCTCTGAGCAGATGCCACTTTACTGACGGTAACTTCTCTGTCCTTGCCTCATTCTCATTGTCCCAGGTTTCATCAAGGAAGAAGGATGAGAAAGCTGTTGCTTCTAAGAACAACATGGGGAAAGTCTCTCCCATATCTCCAGTCAAGCAATTGGCTTCACCTTGTACTATCAGGGGCCAGAAATCAGAGAGCAACAGTGAGCAACTGTCCCCTGCCCAGGTAGGGTCCTGGGGCCCTATGGATTTCCTCTTTCCCTCTGTCCAAAGTCACATGATGGTGCTTGTGGCTGGGCTGCAAGGGGACATGCAACTTTACAAACATTGATTAAGTGCCTATTATGTGCAGTGCATCCTACTAAGAGTGTAGGAAGATACAGTTTTTACTTTATTTTATTTTTTAAGACAGTTTTTAAAAAGGCATGATCCTTATTCTCATGGATCTTATAGTCTAGCATTGGAATAAAACACAAATAGAAATTATAATTATCAGCCTAGACTACTTGGGTAGTTTTCCCTTACATTAGAAATATCCCTTTGCTTTTAGGTAGCGCATAAATAGAACACCAGGCCCAGAGTCTGGAGGACCTAGGTTCAATTTTGGCCTCCCTAGCTGTGTGACCCTGGGCAAGTCACTTAAATCCAATTGCCTAGCCTTTACAGCTATTCTGTTTTAGAATCAATTACTTAGTATTGATTCTAAGACAAAAGATAAGAATTTTTAAAAGAAAGAAAGAAAATAAGTATCCCTTTGGCATTAAGAGGTATGCACCCACACTAGGAATATAAATTTTTGACTTCTTAATCTTGCCACCCCTCTCTCCTTCCTCCCCTACTCTTTGTCCTTCCAACTTGTCCAAATTCATTCTTCTTAGAGAGCCCCTCCTCATTTTGGAGGCACATTTGGGAGGAGAATTTAGGGCAGGTGGGAGGAGGAGGATTCAAAGGGAAAGACTCATGGCTAAGGTTCATAACCTTTCGTGTGGTATGGACCCCTTCTCAGAATAATTCAGAATAATTGAAGGTAATACTAAACTTCAGCTAGAGGTGAAAGAAAATAAATATGTAATTTTTTACCTATCCAAGTTCATAGACTCCCTGAAATCTTTCTGTAGATCCCGTGGGAATTTATGTATGCCAGGTTAAGAACCCCTTATCTAAGGAAAATCCCATCCCACTTACCTAGATGACATGGAATTCAGTTCTCTATCAGGTACTTCTTCAACATTTTTATGCCCTAACCCTGAGGGAAGCAACTTAATAGGAACCCCTGAGGTATATGCTACTTAGCCCAGCCTGGCATCATTCTGTCATCATAACCTGTTTTCTTTCAGTGCTGGCACTTGGGGAAGGTTCATCACCCCCAAACACTTTCCTCAATCCATAAGAGAAAGTTAGTGGGAACTCTCCAGATACTCAACCTGCCCCTGTCCTTTCCGTTTATCAAGAAAAACGGATGAGATTTCACTCTCTTTGACAATGGTCTAAGCTCACCCAAAGACGTCTTCAAGCAGTGGAACCTGCTAGATAAACCATAGTCACGAAGCTGAGTCCTAGACCTAATCCTGAGTTACCGTATCTGTGTGTCACTGAATTGATGCTTCTGTGATATGTCACAACTATAGGGGCCAGTATCACAGTTACTCATACTGGAGGACTCTCAACACTGCTTTATGGACAGTGTATGTAATTGCTTCCTGGAGGGTTCTGGCAGCTAGGCTGGTGGAGTGGATGTGATTTGGCCTAGCCCGTACATGGATATATTTGTTTTTTCAATCTCTATGCTATCTCAAGCCATTCAGTCACCCAGTAAGTATTTATTATGCTCCTACTCTGTGCCAGGCACTTTGCTAGGCATTAAGGATAGAAATTCAGCGAAAGGAACAATTCCTACTTGCAAAGAGCTCACCATTCTAAGAGAAGAGATAAGGGGAGATGCATGTATGTGTGTGTGTGTGTGTGTGTGTGTGTGTGTGTGTGCACACATATGTGCACACGTAAGAATATCCAGGACAAATACCAAGTATTTTTGCATGATAGTTTAAGAGGGAGGACACTAACAGTTAAAGAATTCAGGAAAGACTTCATGTAGGAAGAGGTATTTTCACACTCATGGTTATTTATATTGGTTATCTCTAAGACTTCTATTTTTGTACTCTTGGTTATCTTCTTTATTTTTTTAAACCATTACCTTCCATCTTAGAATCAATATCATGTATTGGTTCCAAGGCAGAAGAGTGGTAAGGGCTAGGCAATGGAGGTTAAGTGACTTGCCCAGGGTCACACAGCTAGGAAGTATCTAAGGTCAAATTTGAACCTAGGACCTATCTCTACGCCTGGCTCTCAACCCATGAGCCATCCCTGCCCCCTAGTTATCTTCTTTAGTGAAATGGAATCGTAACTACAGTGATTGAATTTAGCAGATCATCCAGGCTTGAGGCCACATTTCTAACATTTTGAGACCAAGGATCCTTGCCACATGGGTTAGTGTTTCTCACTAGATAAATAACTAACATTTTAGTGGTTTGCAGGCTAGTTTGAGCTAGAGAACACCAATGTGATTTGCTTTATATAGAAATGGAAAGTGAGGTACAAAGAAAGAAATGACTAGCCTAAAGCCACACAGCTAGTCAGTGATGGAGCTGAAAATAGAAACTCAGTCTCCTGTTCCCCTTGAGGATTTGTTTGGTTGGTTTTTTCCTCCATTGCACCAGCTGCCTTTTTTTTAGCTTTCAGCTCTTTAGCTGAAGAAGTTTTTAAGAAACTCCCTCTTCAGAACAGTATCTGAACAGATAATAAATGGGAGCTTGTTCTCATCATGGGGACTTAAAGGAGCACCCTATTTAAATTAGAACTGCTTAACAGCAGGTGGGTGGTGCCATGATGCATGGTGTCAGGCCTAGAGTCATGAAGACTTGTCTTCTTTAGTTCAAATTCGGCCTCACTTACTAACTATGTGACCCTGGGCAAGTCACTTGACTTTGGTTGCCTTGGTTCTTCATTTGTTTAAAAAAAATTATACCTGATTAGTGCAGTAGAAAAAGGCTGGTTTTGGAGTCTGGTTTCAGGCTGGGGCTTCCATTTAATAATTTGCATAACCTTTGGCAGGTGGTGGAACCACTCAGGTCTCTATTTCCTAAAATGGGAACTTCATGACTTTTAAATACCTCTTCCAGATCTAAGACTTTCATTCTATAAATTAATAGATTTGGAACAAATTTAATAATATTATCTATGGAGTCAATTGAATTAAAATGTAGACATTAGAGCATTCTGTAAACTGAGATACTGAGAGAGAGCACTGGACCTGGAGTTGAGGAAAACCTGAGTTCAGCTGTCCTCAAATATTTGCTAGTTGTGTGTGATCCTAGGCAAGCCACTTAAATTGCTCTGTGCCTCAGTTTCCTCATTTATAAAATGATGGAAACAATATCATTTACCTTCAGGGTGGTTGTGAAAATCAAATGAGATTATGTTTGCAAAGCATTTTGCAAATCTTAAAGCGTTGTGTAAATGATGGTCCTTTTTATTATGTCTGAAGATTCTAATCTGTCAAAAAAATGTTTTAGTCTTTAAAATTAGACATCTAAACATTCCCTCTGAGGTTATTGCACTAGAATTAGACAATGGATTCAGGAAAACTTCAGCTGCTTCATTAGGGTTTTAATATCATCAGGTTCCAGCCCATTATTTACACATAATGACAACAGCTAATAGTGACAGTGCCATAGTGTTATCACCTATTTCCATCACTTTATAGTGGCATGGTTCTTTGCATTTTTTAATAACTAATTCAGTAGTCTTAGGAAAGAGATTCATCTCTGGCTTGTAGAATGCTAACATGGATGCCTCAAGAGCTGGGTTTTTTCTCATCTCCTTCATTGGGTTACCAGGAAACTTGGCACAGTGGAAAGATTGATGCATTGCAATACAGAAGATTTGGGTCTTGGTCCTGAGTCCTGCTGCTAATGAGGTCTCTGACCCTTTTTAGTTCTTTGGGCTATTTTTCCTCATGTGTAAATGCTCAAACAAGATAATATTTGTGAAGTGCTCAAAAAATCTTAAAGTCGCTATGTCAATATTAGCTGTTATCATTATGTGTAAATAATGGGCCAGAACCTGTTGCTATCCCATTAAGTGGCAATATGTCTTGATTTTTGTGATTTCTTCTTACTTGACCTCAGTCCTCCTATTTGTATTGTTAATCATTATGCTTAGCCAGCTCTTGCATGCCATAATTGCCCTTTCCTAAGTTGCTAGGTCTGTTCATTGCTTGCCTGCTCAGGGATGGCACCATGGCCCATAGGGCCTTGGAGAAGGACAACCCAGTTGTTCATGCCAGATGGAAGGAAAACCAAGCCCTTTTCACAACTAAAGCAGCAACCCTGTCTCAGGAATCCATTTCCACTTCCTAAGTGAATCCACCTGACATTCTGGTCATTGCCCCTCATCAGCCATTAGGTCCTGCCTGCATTCCTTCTCTTGACCATGCCCAAGCCTAAAGCCAACTTCTCCTCTCCTTCCTCCCCCAATGTCCTTTAGCCCCCCTGCAAGGAGGATGCTTTCTGACCAAGGTGCTTAGTGTCCTGTCCCTTTGGTTTTTGTCCATCTGTCAGTGTTCCCTATGACCCAGACTCCCCACTGCTCTAAACCCCAACTCTTCCACAATGCTCAAGGTCTAAAAGAGGCCAGATCCACGGGGGCAGACATCCATGCTCTGCCTCTTGGGCCTCTTTAACCCTGTTGTATAAGCTTGTTTCAGGAGGGTGGGGCTTGCCGCTGCCATGGGTCCCTGTCCTTACAGCCTGTGACCACAGGGGGGTGCCAGAGAGACACAGAAAGGGAAGAGGTTCCCCCACCCCCCCAGGCCAAGCTCAGATTTCCTTCTTCACTATCTCTGGTTCCTCTTTGCAGCTTGGTTTTGTAACTAGATGCTCAGGATTCACAGAGGGCTGGAATTTCCTGTGGCCAGGTCTAGGACCAGTCTTGTCCAACGCTTCTCTGGCTTTTGGCTGGCCCAAGCACATCCCTTTGCGGAGTTCAGGGTGGATGGGGATGGAAAGCCTCATTAGGGAAATACCTGGCTTTGAGCTTCCCTGGATTCGAGCCAGCCAGCCGGGGGGAGACTGAATGATTTCCTTCTCTGAACATTTCAAGACCCTGTGGTTCTTTAAAAGGGTCTTTGTAACCTTAGCAAACCCTTAACATAGATTGGCTCCTCTCATTGATTACACAACACTCCTGCTGCTTTAATGCTGCTGTCATCCCCATTTTTTGGAGGAGGAGCCCGACTCAGGAAGGGTGAGTGGGTCCCCCTGCTAGTAAGTGGATGAATGAGTCCACTAGGTTCTGTTTGACTTATAAGTACAGAGGCAGTTCTGTAAAATGCTGCCCTGTCTGGAAATTAGGACTACTGTGTTATCTTTAATTATTCTCAGGCATCGCTACTTCTCTTTATTCCCAATAAATAAACTATGTCTCCATCTTCACATAGAGGAATTTTTTTTGAGCCAGCATTTGAAAGAACTGTTACCTTTCTTTTAACTTTATATCTTTATTTCTTTTCAAAGACCCATGACTTTTCGGGGGTACATAGATATGAGACAACAGCATAGGTAGGTCATTAGCATCACTGGCAAGAACTCCCAAATTGATGAGATCATATTAGAGTGAGACTTTTAGCTATATAGAATGCCAGAAGGAACCTCAGAGTTCAGGTCCAACTTATACCTAAAAGGGAAGCCCCACTCCAAATAATATCCTTGATAAATAGTCATTTATTCTCTCAAAATTTTCCGTTCATAAAGAGCTCATTATTTCACCTTCCACACTTCTTTTAGACAGTCCTGTTGTTAGGACACGGCTGTTTTTGCCTTTTTAAAAATCTATAGCCTTTGGCATGGTGCTTGGCACATAATAGGCATTCAGGAAGTCCTTGTTAACTTAGGAAGTTTTTCCTTTTTTTTTTCAGTCATTTTCAGTTGTGTCTGACTCTTCATGACCCCATTTCTCTCTTTTTTTAATTTGGAAATGTTTATTTAATAAATTATTTTAGAATATGTTTCCATGGTTACGTAATTCCTGTTCTTTCCCTCCCCTGCCCCCACCCCCTCCCATAGCCGATGTGTAATTCCACTGGGTTTTATATGTGTCATTGATCAAGACCTATTTCCATATTATTAATATTTGTAAGAATGATTGTTTAGGCTGAGTCTACATCCCCAATCATGTCCCCATCAAACCATGTGATCAAACAGTTGGTTTTCTTCTCTGTTTCTACTCCCACAGTTCTTTCTCTGAATGTGAATAGCATTCTTTCTCATAAGTCATTTGGGGTTTTCTTGGCAAAGATACTAGAAAGGCTTTCCATTTCCTTCTCCAGCTTATTTTACAGAGGAGGAAACTGAGACCAACAAGGTCACACAGCTCCAAAGTGTTAGAGGCCAGATTTGAACTTGAGACTTCCTGACTCCAAGGCAGGCCCTCTATCCATTGCACCATCTAGCTTCCTTATTTACATTAACCCAAAATCTGCCTCTCTGCTACTTTCACCCACTTTGGGTCTAATCCCTTTTCTACTAGATAGCCCTTCAGATATTTGAAAATTGTGGGCATGTCCATACTTTGATTTCCTGTAAGTACTTTATCAGATATAGTTTCTAGTTTTCCTTACTGTTCTGGTGACCCTTTTCTGGGCATGATTCAGCTGTTGAAAGTCCTTTTAAAAATTTGGCGCTAAGAACTAGATATATCACTTCTATGGAAGAATGAATAGACAGACAGACAGACAGACAGACACATAGAAATAAAGGTAAATTCTGAGTAAGGTTCAACTAGAGCAGGGCACAATAGGATGGAGAACTATCCCCTCCTTCATTCTGGACACCTGCCTTCTCCTAAAGTTGCCCAAGATAGAATTAGGTATTTGTGACTGCCAAGTGACAGCATTAGTCTCTAGACTCCCTCATAGCCATATTCTAGCCATACCTCTCTTGTCATTGTAAGCCACTGACCCCTCTCACCATCAAAAATCTTTAACCATTGAGGTGAAGGGGACTTTTTTGTTTTTGTTTTTAAAGGTGATTAAAACCCCTCTGATTTTTGTCGACCCCAACCGTAGTCCAGCTGGCCAGGCTGCTATCCCCATGAAAGCCAAGACAGACTCAAGGAACAGACAAGTATCAGAGAGCAGAGAGCAAAGCTCCTCCGAGAGTGGGGATGAGGATGTGATCCCTGACACTCAGTACCCGAATCTTCCCAGTAAGACTCCCATCTCCTATATATGCCAGGGGCCACTGAGGTCAAAAATTAGGCTCCCTCTTGACGGTAGGTGGGGGTTGCAGGATCCTAAAAGCTACACTTTAGTTGGGGGATGGGTACCCTGCCCTTGGCTTTAGGGTGCCCCTATCTCTTGAAAGAACATTGGCTAGGAACCTGTCATTATTAAGGACATGAAGAGACTCACTGGGGCAGTTGCCTAGGGTATCTTTGGGTAAATGCTTCTGATGGCATGAACAAGCAGCATTTTTGAAACAAGGATACTTTTGGCACATTTGCAAGAGTCCCCCTTCTTATATTCTTATGCATATGGATGAATGGTGAAGAGGGGACACAAGAACTTTGTTCTCCTTGCAGACCAGATGGGGACATGGCATAGACCTTGCTCATTCTGTTTCACATTTAACCCAGTCTTGCTCGCTGTTCCCTATTCCAGCAGTAAAGAATGCCGTGATGAAAGCATCCCCACTCTACCAAAGGGCAGGCTCTACACCCAGCACCAGCAAGCCTGAGGAGTCTAGTAGTGACTCTGCCTCTGAGCATCAGGGAACAGGAACCTCCCAGGTACCTGGAAAATGGCCCAGGGGGAGCAAATTTCAAGCAAGTTTCTTGGCTTTCGTATGAACCATCCTTTGAGTGACAGAGTGATATAGTAGATTGAGAGTATAGGCTTAAGGAGCTGCTGGGTGGCCTGGAGTCAGAAGGGCCTGTGTCCAAATCTGGCCTCAGATACGTCCTAGCTGTGTGACTCTGGACAAATCACTTAACCCCCACTGCCGAGCCCTTAAGGCTATTAAAAAAAAATGCCACTCTTCTTTCCCTCCTAAACTGCATCTTAAAGAACCAATTCTGGTATAGGTGTGATCTGACCAGGGCAAAGAACAGCAAAACTATCCCCTTTCTCATTCTGGAAACAGCATGGGGGGGGGGGGGGGGGAGTAACTTGCCTAGGGTCACACACCTAAGAAGTGTCTGAAGTTACATTTGAACCTAGGACCTCCCGTGTCTTGGCCTGGCACTCTATCCAAGGGGCCACCCAGCTGCCCCTGCTCATTTTTCTTAATGAGGTCTAAAATCACCTTAGCATTTTGGATTGCAGTTGATTCCTATTGAGTTTACAGGCCCTAACAGCCTCCTACCCCAGCCCTGGCTCCCCTCTGTATCATTGTGTGCTCCTATCTATTCCCACTGCTCTCCTGGCCATCCATCCCCAGTGCTGTACTGCTTGAGCAACTGTTCCTGTCCTTTGAGCTTCTCTTGTAGCCTTGTTCTGACACAAGCAGGCTCTCTGCCCCAACCCATTCCAGCATTAGTTTTCTTCCTCATCCACCCCCAGAGTTCATTGCCCTGTACCCTCCTCCATTCTGAAAACCTGCTGCAGTGGCACTTCAGGGAGTATACTCACAATGCTTGTTTTGTGTTTATTTTTCTATGCTTCCTACTAATAATTAGCCCTTATCTTGATAAAGAGCTTTCCAAAAGGGTTTTTCCCTATCATTTTCTTTCTTTCTTGTGCTAGGTAATGGAGGTCAAGTGACTTGCCCAGGGTCACACACCCGGGAAGTTTCTGAGGCCAGATTTTAACTCAGGACCTTCCGTCTCCAGGCCTGGCTCTCAATCCACTGAGCTACCCAGCTGCCCCCTCCCTAGCCTTTTCTTTAAAAAAAAAGGGGGGGGGGACCCTTACCTTCCATTTTAGAATCAATACTGTATATCAGTTCCAAGGAAGAAGAGTGGATAAGGGCTAGACCATTCTTATTTCACATAAATACAGAAAGCACTTGGAACAAACCACACATAGCAGATCATTGGAGAAAAATAGATGAGCTGCTAAGAAGCAGGAAGGCTTCTCAGAGCTCTGAAATCACCATTAGTTCATGTCTTAGTCACAGTCTATTCAATCTTTTATACTCCCTTGGTCATTGTGTATATTGTCCTCCTGGTTTTGCTTTCTTTCCAGGGCTTAGCGGCAGTTTATACAAGTATTTCCAAGATTCTTGGAATTCTTTCTAGTTGTCATTTCTTATAACACAAAGAATATTTCATCCATTTGAGGAGATGAGATGTTCAGTTATTTTTCAGTCATATCTGACTCTTTATAACTCCATTTGAAGTTTTCTTGGCAAAGATACTGGAGTGGCTTGCCATTTCCTTCTCCAACTCAGTTTTCCAGATGAGGAAACAAAACAGATTTGAGTGACTTGCTCAGGGTCACACAGCTAGTAAGTGTCTAGGGCCCTATTCAAACTGGGGGTGATCCTAGGTCCAGCATTGTAGTTACTGTGCTACCTAGCTGCCCCTGCCACCTTGCTACCCCCAATCAACAGCTATTCACTTTCTCTTTATTCTTTTGCTATGACAAAAAGTATAGATATAGAATGATGCAGGTATACCTCAGAGATAGATATATACATGTAAATTAATACAGATAGATTAAAAAGTCTTTGACCTCCTTGAGCTTAGCAGTACTATTTTTGGGTCATAAGAAATAGCATTTTTTAACTCATTGTCTAGAATTCAGTTCCGCCAATTCACAGTTGCACCGGTCTAATCCTAGCCTTGCCAATATTTACTATTGCTGACTTTTTTCTTTGTCAGTATGATTGCTATGAGGAGAAACTCTTGATTCTTTTCATTTGCATTTCTCTTATTATTCGTGATTGGAGCATTCTTTCAAAAGCATGTTGATAGTCAATGACTCTTATTCTTATATTTGGATATCTTGGATATCCACCTTATCAAAGATATCTGCTACATAGTTTTCCTCCCGTTTAATTGCTTCTCTTCAACCTAGCTGTCTTGATTTTGTTCATACAAAAGTTTTTAAATTTGATACAGCCATTACGTGGTTCTCCAGATTTGTCTTGTTCCTTATTCCTTATGATGTACTAATATGTGCAATTAATGTGCTACAATTAGTACAGCAATTCCTCAGACATTGGATCCATACTTTGGTTCTAGCAGAGTTAAGTTAAGCCAGGTCTCAAAAAAAGCAGCAAACATTGTTTGAAAAGAGGATGTGGGAGGATAGGCCTTGAGGCATGAACAGAGGCTATACTAGACTGGAATTTGAATGCTGAATTTGGACAGGTACTGAGTATCAATTGGGAGACAGGATATAAAGTTACTATTTCTCCTTCCTTCTCCCTCTCCCTCCACTATTCCTTTTCTCTTGTTGGATTAGGGTGCCATTATCTCTGAAAGACTCCCCTTGTTGTCCCACAGACCACTTGTGTCAAGAGCAAAACGGCTAGGCGGGACAAAAAATCTAAGCTTACTGGCGGAATCCAAGCCATAGCTGTCCAGGACAAGTCTTCAACAACCACCAGCAACAGTACGAGGAATGAGAAAGAAAACCCAGAGGCAGTGAGAGCAAAGCAGACACAAAATCTGGGTAAGGATACCAAAAGAAAAATGACTCTGTGCCTAAATCACTTTGCCTTGATAGCATGAGAAAAGCAGCCACCTCTGGAAGGAGATTGACTGTTCTAAGGTGAAAAGAATTACAATATAGAAGGAAGAATAGGATCTACTCTGGCTCTGTTTCATGTCAAGTGAAGGGTTGAGCAGTCGTCGTTGGTTCCTCATAGGATTCAAAGCTAGACAGGATCTTGGAAGTAAAAGTCCAACTCCTTCATTTTGCAGATGAGGAAACTTGAGGCCTAAAAGAAATTAAATTCCATGCCCAAAGTAACCCAGTAGATTACTGGTAAAACCTGGGCTCATGTCTTCTGACTCTGTAGTCGGCATTCTTTTCCCTATGCCACGACATGTTGCCTTTTAAGGGCCTTTCCATCTTAATAGTCTGTAGTTCTTTTTGTGTATGTAGTCTGTGCTGCACATAGATCTCTTAATGCAGGGGTCCCCAAACTATGGCCCATGGGCCACATGCAGCCCCCTGAGGCCATTTATCTGCCCCCACCGCACTTCCGGAAGGGGCACATCTTTCATTGGTGGTCAATGAGAGGAGCATTGTGAGTGGTACAGTACTACTTCCGGTGACATAATCCTTTGCGTGGTGCCTTGTTCTGAGAGTAACTGAACAAGAACGAGGCACCTCACAAAGGATTAAGTGGCTGCACAATGGAAGACGTCAGCATGGTGAGCGGTGATCTGGAGGAGGGGATTCCACCCCGTGTATACTGCTGCCTGGTAGAGTGGTGGCGGTGTTGGGCCTGTGCAAGGTGTGACAGGCCCATCATAGCCAGCGCTGCAGCCTCCGCTCTCCCAGACAGCAGCATACAGATTTAGATTTGTTCATAGTTCTTTTTTATAGTCCGGCCTTCCAACAGTCTGAGGGACAGTGAAATGGCCCCCTGTGTAAAAAGTTTGGGGACCCCTGATCTAATGAATAATCAGTATGGTTATTCTAAGCACAAGCATAAGAGAGCCCAGACCCAACCTTCTCTACAGATGAAGGCAGTGATAGCCCTAGATAACTGGGGAGGTCAAGGCAAGCCACAGAGGACTGAAAGTCTGCTGATACAAAGCGGCATTTGGTTATTTCTGGGCTCTGAAAGTTTAAGGAAATCTACCTGGAATGAAAACATTGAGAGATATGAAGACAAGCAGGGGAAAGTAAGCTACTGGCTTGGTCCCACTGACTAGAGAATCCAGTGAGGGGGTAGGGGGGGAATGAAAGGTAGACAGAGAAAATGAGCAAGGAATTTCAGGAGAATTGTTCAAGAAAACCATGTATGATAAGGAAAGGTCACATCCTTTAAGCCACTGAGAGAATTCTTCTGTGCCAAATCTTTCATGACCTACAGGTTTCATAGACTCATCTGCTTCTCCTGCAGGTCTGTCCCCCAAGGACAAAATTCCAGTGAAGACAGAAAACCCGGAGGATTCTAGCGAAGAAGAAATAATAGAACCTTCCCAGGTAAATTTGGGGGGACAGGAAGTTGTTCTAAGCCTCTGGATAATATTATTAACTTTTATTATTATTTTAAGCCCTACTTTCTGTTTCAATAACAACTCAGACAAGAAGACAGAAGGGCAAGGGCCAGGCAAATAGGGCTAAATGACTTGCCCAGGATCACACAGAAATATTTGGGCCCAGTTCTCCTAACCCCAGATTTGGTCCTGTATCCACTAGGCCACTTAACTGCCTCCTATTAACTCTTATCATTAAAGATAGAACATGTAGAATGTCTAAGGAGAGAGAGCTCTCCTTAGAATCAACAAGACTCAAATTCCAATCTACCTCTGATACATACTGGCTGTGTAACCCTGGACAAGGCAATTAACCTCTCAGGCATCTCAGATGACTCTAGGATCATGGAGTTCATGGAGGTGCTGAGGCAGAGTGGTACTAAAGAGGCAGAGGACATGGGTTCAAATTCCACCTCTGAAGTTTATTACCTGGATGATCTTGGGAAATTGGCTTTGTTTCCCTGGACCTGTTTCTTCATCCATAAAATGAAGGCATTGGACTAGGTCACTTCTGAGGCCCCTTCCAGCCCTAGATCTGTGGTTCTGTCATCTGTATTGATAAAGGAAGTTTCCTTGGAAATTCCCTCTGGTAATGACAGCATGGTTGCAGGTCACTCAGCAATGAACCAGGCTTTATCAAACACTGCTTACAATTTCAGTCTTCATTTCATTTCATTTATTTAATTGGAGAGATTTTACTGATCAGTAAACCCTGTAGCACTACAGCCAAGATTTGAAACAGTATCCCAACCCTTTTCAGACCCACTAGACTTTATTACTATATTACCCAGAGGTATAATTGACAAAAGAGTGACTTTTTTTTAAACCCTTACATTCTGTCTTAGAATCAATGTTGTGTATTGATTCCAAGACAAAAGAACAGTAAGAAAGTACTTGTCCAGTAAGCTAGACAACTGAGGTCATGTGACTTGTGTGAAGATGAGATTAACTCTCCCCTGCCCATTTTTAGATTTAATCACCAGAAGGGTATACACCCCACTTACACTTGAGTGGGGGAGGTCTGTGACCCACCTGTGCAATAGTGGGTGACAAATCAGCAAAACTTTAGCTATAATTGGTACATGTAAAATGGAAGGAAGTCACAGGAAGTGATGAAAAGGAATGGTCTTTAAAAATGCCAAGAACTTCCTGTGATGGGGGATCTTTCACCTTGAACTTGATCTTGAAGGAGTTCCAGCTTGGGACCTCAGACTGCTTTCAGATTTTTCCTTTAGAACTACCCCATGGGTGAGGGAAAAGGCTGACTTCTTCCTTGATTTTCTGGAAGGACTAGCCTCAGGAGACACCTCCTCTTGAGAGAGGCTTTGTGATTGAAGCCCTTGCTTTATTCATTCCAGGTCCCTTGGCTCAAGGCTGAGGCCCCTCCAGCTGAGGACTAATTAGCCCTGCCTGGCAGGTTGAGCCAGAGGTCGGAGCAAAATACTTAGTGTGTAGGTTAGATATCTTACCCTATCCTCTCTCTGATTTTCTTACTTTCACTCTTTCTGTATTTTATAAATAAATTTGGAATATAACTAAATTCCTGGAAACCACACTCTGATAAATTTAGTCCAATCATTTATAAATTTACCCCTTACATTCTGGCCCTTAGAATTATAGATTCTGGATATTGGTTCTAAGGCAGAAGAGCAGTAAGGACTAGGCAATGGGGGTTAAGTGACATATCCAGGGTCAAAGTTTATTAAAATTAGTTGTTCATAATGATTGTGACTGATAATATCTACAGATTTTTACACTTGTAGTTTGCCATTTCTTAATGAGAAGGAATGAAGGAAATATGCTGTCAGTTATGTATGTGGAACCAACATTAGCCATTGTTTTCTACCTAAAATTATTTGTATTGGTAGTATTGTCTTTCTACCATTGACATCGTGGTAGCCATTGTGATTATTGTTCTTTTGGTTCTGCTTCCCTTGCTCTACATCTTTTCAAAAGATCTTTGTGGTTTTCCAAAATTTCTCTGAATTCTTCACATTCATTCAATCCATTTATCATCATCATTATTGTTATTATTTATTCTTATAGTTTTGTTCCTTTACTTTAATATTCTACCATGTTCAGTCTTCTGCCATTCAGTAATCACATTTGCTTCTAGTTTTTTGCTTTTATTTTCAAATAGTGCTGCTACAAATATTTCAAAACATATTGACCCTTGCTGTTTTGACTTCCTTGAGGTATTAAGTATTAAGCCCATGAGTGAGATTGTTGAATTAAAGGTTGTGATCTTTTTAGTAACTTTTCTTACATAATTCCAAATTGCTTTTGCAGAACTGTTGGACTGAATCCACATGCTTTTTTCCCCATAACCCCTCCAAGATTAACTCTTTCTCTGTTCTACCTTTTTTCCTGTTTTACTTCAGAGGAAGTAATACCTCAGTGTTGTTTATTTTATTGCATTTTTCTTATTATTAGTGATTTGAAATTTTTTTCATATGGCTGTTAAGAGTTTGAATATTATCTTTTGAAAATTATACTTTGTATACTTTGTAGGGGATGGGTGTTGTTTTTTCTGCTGGGCCTCCCCATCTCACTCAGGCCAGAAGTGTAGGCGCCATCACACCTCTGATCCACCCAGCTTTACCTGGCTCCATGTTTGACCTGGGTCTGATGGCTCCTCTGCTCCTAGGGACTTAGCAAATGGATGCAGAGCCCAAATTGGCTTTAGTTCTACCACAGCTCAAAATGTCTGAGTTCATTCGATAGGCCAGCCTCAACCTATCTCAGTAGCAGATGTTACAGGGCATCTAGCACCATGCCTGACTGTTCATATATCTAGGACAAACAAGGACTTTTCAGCTTGAGCAACAGATGTGTCCTCTGTATGTTCTCGTTAGCTCAATAGTAATTGTGAACAGCTAAGACTAAAGCAAGTGGATCGTGGCATTTGGTCAGTGCCCTAGGCATCTAATAGCAAAATACTAGAGTATAGAGTAGCTGTGGAACAGTCCCGGGGTCTTCATCAGCTCCGCCTCCCCTACACTCATCTCCAGTCATAATGACCAATGCTTTGAAAGGCTTACAAAGCACATTTCCTACAGAGCCCCTCTTCCCCACTAACAAAGATGGGAATGGAGAGGCACCATGTACTTGGATCTTCCCTCCGTGGAAATCATGAAAACTAGAGAGAGACAGCTGGCTCTGGGTGAGTGCATTGTACCTCACGATGCTCAGAGCCTTCTAATTGTGGTTGGGTGACAGAGTGTACTCAGCTGGCAAGATTGGGAGCCATGACTAGTATAGAAATATGTTTTTTGTGACTTCACATGTTTCATGTTAAATTGCTTGTCTTCATAATGTGTAGGGGAAAGAGTAGGAGGGAGAGTATTTGGAACTCAATTTTTTTTTTAATTAATGTTAGAGGGTGTTTTTACCTGTAATTTGGAAATATTTAAATAACTAAAGTTTTTTTTGTTTTTCTTTTTTTAAATATTAGGGGGCTGCTAGACCTCATATACTCCATTGCTGTGTGATCCTGGACAAGTCGCTTACTATGTAGTATTGATTCTAAGACAGAAGTTAATGGTTAGAAAAAAAAAAAGATTGGGAGCCACAAGACTTGGATTTAAATCCAGGCATTTACTAACTAGTGTGACCTTGAACAAGAACTCACTTTTTTAATGAGGCTTAATATTCTCATATATGAAATAGACGAACAACTACTTTATTACCCGAAAGGGTATTTGTGAGCAAAACACTTTGAACACTAAAATCTATGAGTGCATATGTATTATTCCTCTATTAAAATCCTGCTTTGATGCCTCATGGTAGAATAGGGATAACCATGGATTTTCTTTTTTTATTCTTTTTTTTTTAATCTCTATCTTAGAATCAATACTGTGTATTAGTTCCAAGGCAAAAGAGTGCTAGGGGCTAAACAATGGAGATCAAATGACTTGCCCATGGTCACCCAGCTAGGAAGTGTCTGAGGCCAGATTTGAACCCCAAACCTCCCCATCTCTAGGCCTGGCTTTCAATCCACCGAGCCACCCAACTGCCCCCAACCCTAGATTTTCAAAGGCTATGTTAACCCTGCCACAAGGGGGATGGAATTGGTGTCCTTCACCTGTAGGACAGTTTGGAGATGCTATCATTAGAAGATGGGCCCCAGGTTTTTTCATCTAACATCTTGCAAAGATGATATACAAAGGTGTTATAGTAAAATCAAGGAAGGAGTATCTACACCAGTGAAAAACTGAGAATTATTATCACAATTATCTTTTTATTTATCGGAGTTTATGTAAACTGTTCTGAAACTATACTTTCTTGACCACACTATATTTCTGATATCTTTATTGTAAGAGGAAGCACTTGATTTTTAATTATCAAGCTTTGCTATGTAAGGGATAAATTTAGGGGGTTTGACTAATATATTATCCTTATGGTCATCAGGAATTAATTCAAATCCCAATAAAAATACTCAAGTCAGTTTGGGAATTTTTATGGTGGTTTAATTAATATAGAGGGAAGGAATTAAGAAGAAGAGAGAGGGAAAGGGGTATAAGACTTCTCCAGCCTAGCCTGAGCCAAGGGGAGTTCAGAGACCTTCCAGCCACAAGGCCTCCTCCAAGATGAGGGGCCTCCTAGAAGGATGGCGATTTAGGAAAGGTAAAGGAAAAAAAGGAATCATCCTAAACTCTGAGAGAGCTCAGGGAAGATGCCTCACCTGACCCAGCCAAGATGCCAAAAACACTGCAATGAGCCACACCAATATTCGAACCCAGCGACTCCGAGAGACCCCAAGCTCACCAAAGAGAGTCCAGTAAGAGGAAGTGATGTGAAATCTAAAATTCATAGCTACTGAGGTGTATAAACATAAGAGAAAAAGTCCAGAGATTGATTGGACTTGAAGTCAGGAAAAAATCATCTTTCTGAGCTCAAATCCAGCTTTTTTTTTTGTATGACCCTTGCTAAGTCACTTTACCCTGTGGGCCTCAACTTCTTCATCTGTCAAATAAGCTAGAGGAGGAAATAACAGATCGCTCCATATCTCTGCCAAGAAATCCCACCCCATAGGGTCATGAAGAATTGAACACAACTGAAAAAATGACTAAGAGCAACAAAGGGAAATCACAGGAGATGGCCCTGCCCTTTCTCTTCCAAAAACTGGACGCAAGAGGCAGCTTTCATAGAATGGATTTGGAGTCAGAGGATGTGGATTAGATCCTGGCTCTGCTACTCCCTACCTGTGTAAACTTGAACAAGTCACTCCCCTTCTCTGAGAAACAATTTCCTGATCCTTGGGATGAAGGGATGGAACTATACAGCCTTGGGGGGCCAGCTCTGTGCCCTCTAAGCCTCTCTCTGAGCTTGGCACCAGGGGATAGGCGGGACACAAACTCTGTGACTTCTGCTACAACCCTGACCCCACTCTGATCCCTGTGTAACATGATATATTTTTTCAGTCTATACTTTCAGGCTACGAATTTCCCAGGCCATCTCTCCCCACATCCATCAATGCTCAGCTCGAGAAGATGCCTGCCAAGCAAGGAATTACGAGAGTTGTCTCTGCAGACCCAGCTCTGCAAGCATCTTCCAAAGGAAGACCCCAGGAGGGGAGTGGGGACTCTGAGAAGGAGAAACAGAAAGTGGAACAGCCTCACGAAACTGGTAAGTATAGGGTCTATGCTGGAAGAGAGATTAATCAAAGCCATTAGCCTGGAACCCCCTTTCCTGCAATTACTAGCAACTATAGCAAGGGGCTTAATAGTTCCTATAGCAGATAGCAGGGGGGTGCTACCGTGGCATATGCTATGTGGCATAGGGATTGAGAGCCAGGCCTAGAGACGGGAGGTCCTGGGTTCATATCTAGCCTTAGACATTTCCTAGCTGTGTGACCCTGGGCAAGTCACTTAACCCCCATTGCCTAGCCCTTATGGCTCTTCTGCCTTGGAACCAAAACACAGTATTGATTCTAAGATGGAAGGTAAAGGTTTAAAATGAAATAAAATGATAGAACTCCCTCATCCGAGAGTTGCCTATAAAATTACCATCAATCAGGGAGAATTTATGTGTTAAGCCCCTGTTCTGTGCCAGGCATTATTGCTGGGGATAAAACTACAAAGAATGAAAGAGTCCATTTTCACAAGGAACTTACTTCCTTTAGTAAGCTAGCTAGCTAGCAAGCTATTTGTTTAATTAATTATTTTTTACGTTTTCAAATTTTAAATTTAGAGTTCCAAGTTCTCTCCCTCCCTAACACTCTTTCCCTATCCAAGCAATATAATATCAATTATACATGTGAAGACATGCAAAATAGATTTTCATATCAGCCTTGTTGCCTCCCCCCCCCCAAAAAAAAAATCACAAAGTGAAAAAAGTATGCTTTGTTCTGTACCCAGTTCATCATCAGTTCTCTCTCTGGAGATAGCATGTTTCTTCATAAATCCTTAGGAATTGTCTCCAATTATTGTCTTGATCAGAGGAACTAAATCTTTCACAACTGACCATCCTTACAGTACTGCTATTAGTGTACAATGGTCTCTGGTTCTGCTCACTTCACTTTGCATCAAATTTCTTTTCCATCACAAAAATATTCATACATATAGTTCCTTTTACTTTTTCTCAGATCCCTTTGGGAAATAGACCTACTAGTGGTACTTCAGAGTCAAAGGACCAGCACAATTTTATGGCCCTTTGGGTATCATTCTAAATTTTTCTCGAATAGACCAGTTTACTCTACTGATAACATATTAGTGTCCTTATTTTTCTACATCCCTTCCAGCACTGGTCATCTTACTTTTCTGTCATACTAGCCAATCTGATGGCTATTATCTTTTGACTACTTATAAATTATGGAATGCCTCTTAGTTTTATAAATTTGGTTCAGCTCCCTATATAGTTGAGAAATATTTATCAGAGAAACTTGATGTCCTTTTATTATTTTTAAACCCTCACCTTCTGTTTTAGAATTAGTACTTGGTATCAATTCTAAGCAGAAGAATGGTAAGGGCTGGGTAATTGGGGTTATATGACTTGCTCAGGGTCACACAGCTAGGAAATGTCTGAGTCCCCATTTGAACCCAAGACCCTCTGTCCCCAGGTCTGGCCCTTTCTTTATCCACTGTGCTACCTAGCTGCCCCTAACTTCCTGAGTCTTGGCCTGGGTATCGTGTATAAATTGACCTTCAAAGCAAATCAGATGAAAAGCCTAACATACGCTGGCTCATTACAGAGTCTGTGACGCTAATTTTTTTATCTTTTTTTCTGATCTCCAGGGAGAGATTCAAAGACCTCAGTTTCCAAACTTCAGGCAACTAAAAAAGGGTCCAAGCCAGAAGCAGTCGATTATAAACCTTCCTCCCCCAAAGAGGTGGACATCTGTGAGAGTCTCCTAAGAACAAAGCCTCCTTCCAACCTCCCTTCTCTAGTTCAGCTCCAGAGCTCAGGCTGTATTGAGAACTTAGGGTTTGAGGATGCATTCTTTAAGTCCAAGGCCTTTAGACTAAGAATGCTTACTGACCTACCAGAGAAGAAGAAGAAGAATACTGAATCCCCAAAGTTAGCCAAGGGAAAGAAGTCCAAATCAAAACGAAAGCTAACTGAGGAAGGTCCTGTTGCTAAGGCCCCCAAGAACAAGAAGAAGAAACTGATGGGCGAAGAGCCCAAGGAAGGAGAGGCTTTACAAGAAAAGACCCCTGCTTCCCCCAAGGAGGAGAAAAGGGAGAAAGCAAGTGGTGATGCTAAAGAAAAGAAGCCAAAGGAGGTTCAGAGCTCCAAGAAGAAGAAAGAAAAGCCAGAAGGAAACGTGATCTCAGTGAAGGAATATGGAGATGCCCCAGATACCAAGCCCAAAAAAGAGAAGAAGCACAAGAAGAAATCTGACAAGAGTAAGTCCCTAGATTCAACATGTAAAGTATATACTCTGGGATCCTGCAGGAACATGGAGCAAACCTGGTGTTCCTGACTGCTAGCTTCCAAATGGTGGGACTCACCAAGGAGTCTTTGCTGCCAGATTGTCCTTTCCCATTTCTTATAGTAGATCGAAGCCAGGTCGTGGCCACTCATTCTATGTGGACTCTTGTGAAAATCCTGGGCAAAGGGAACAACTAGGTGGCTTAGTGGATAGCCAGGTGTGGGATTGGAAAGACCTGGTTTCAGATCTGGTTTCATTCACGTCCTGGCTGTGTGACCCTGGATAAGTCATTTAACCTCTATAGCTCAGTTCTTACTTCTTAGAACCAAAACACAGTATTGATTCTAAGATAGAAGGGATGGATTTTGTTGGGTTTTTTTTAATCCTCTGCAGAATCAAAATGATCCACATAATAGATCCTTGAACTTCACTGATTTTGGCAAATCCTGGGGGAGAGGGCAGTGCTTGAGACCTGCACCTGTGCAGGATGTCAGAACTGGGGATGCCTTGTTTGCCATATATGTAGCTGCATTCTTTTCCCAGCCTAGAGAAAGATATGAATTGCCCAAAGTTGTGTATATCAGGGCACACCGTCCAGTGTCTCTTTATACAATACAGTCCTGGAAGCCTTCCCCTGTACCTCGTCAGATTTCTAAGCAGCCATAGAATGTGGTGAGACGTGGATTCCAGGTTGAATCTAAAACTACCTCTTACCCTTCTGGCCCAGGGTCTTACCTTGTCCTTCTCACATTCTAGCAGTTCTAATACCCATTATTTATAGAATCCCCCTTCTCTTATTTCCAGAGAAAAAGGACAAAGACAAAAAGGATGAGAAGAAGAAGAAGAAAAAGAAATCCATTTCCAAAGATCCTGACTCTGCCTCAGTATCCCTTAAGAAAGAAAAGAAAAAGGTAGGCTCTGGGATTGAGCAGTAACACATAAATGGGCATAATAGGATCCATTTTTTAAACTGGAATCATGTCAAAGAAGTCATGAGACTCACCCTTGGTAATTTACAGAAAGGGGAACTGAGGCAATTTAGAGGGAGTGATTTGACCAGGGTCCTCACACAGGTAGTAAATAAGAAAACTGGGATGTGAGCCAGGATCCTCAGACTCCAATTCTGTCCACACCTCCTCACACCATCCTCACCACACTCCTTTGGCTGATTCACTTTTTAGCTCTGTTAGTGGGAAAACACAGGTGTGGTGTGTAGCTCTACCCTGCTGGTAATTATAGGCAACCTTTCTTTATACCTACTCTCTCATTTAGCTCTCACAATATCCGCATGCAATCTGTAGTATGAGTATCATTATCCCTGGTTTATTTTATTTTTTAGACTAGACCCATGAATTCATTGGTTTAGGGAATTCCAAGAGAGGAAACTCTTTCAAATGCTACTTGTATTTTAATCACAATAACTCACATGCACATAGAGCTCTTTCTTTATCATAGCCCTATGAGGTGTAGAGAGTGTCAGCAGTAGCATTCCCATTTCACAGATTAGGAAACAACTCCTGAGAGAGGGGAAGTGACTTAGGTCACCCATAGAGTGAATGTTTGAGGCAGGTCTCTCATTTAGGTCTCTTGGCTGCAGATCCCAGTATACTTTCCACTGGACCAAAACTCCCTAACCTCCTTTTTGTTCCAGAGCCCTTTGGCAATCTGGTGATACCTATGGACCTCTTCTCACAATAAAGTTGTTTTCGGTATTTTTAAACCTTTACCTTCTTAGAATCAATACTATGCATTGGTTCCAAGGTAGAAGAGCAGTATGGGCTAGGCAATGGGGGCAAGTGACTTGCCCAGGGTCACACATCTAGGAAGTAACTGAGGCCATGTTTGATCTCAGAAGGTATCTTCCTGACTCCTACCCTGGCATTCTTTCCAAGGTACCACCTAGCTGCCATATTAAAGTGTAATTGGGAGGGACAGCTAGGTAGCAGAGTGGATAGAGTGACAGGCCTAGATATTGGAAGACCTGGGTGCCACACTTCACTCAGACACTTCCTAGCTGAGTGACCCTGGATAAGTCACTTAATCCCATTGCCTAGCCCTTGCCACTCTTCTGCTTTAGAACCTATACATAGTATTGATTCTAAAATGGAAGGTAAAATATAATAGAACCAAATGGTGTTAATAGTTTTCTAAGTCATCTAGCCAGCAGGAATCCCTGTATTTAATGAGTTTGATTCCATGGCTCTCGGGAAGGCTAAAGATGTAGATGAGGCGCCTCCTCTGAGAGTGCTCTGGATCAGTCAGAGCTGAAGCTCCAAGCCATGCCCCGCATGTAATACAGAGCCTTCTGCACCAGCGATGCCGACCCCCCTTCATTCCTCTCTGCTTCTGCTGCCTTTCTGAGGGTCCTGAGTTTGCCTGAGGGTGCAGCCTTTCGCCTCATCCTCCAAAGACATGATCCTTCTGCCCGTCGTCCTGGCCCTGGCCTGTGGGCTCTGCATGCTCCCGCTGTCGACATCAGCCACCCAGAAGGCCTGCCCCTCCGTCTTTCCACCATTCATGTGCTTCTCTTTTTCTTCCTCTACAGAAAAAGAAAGTTAAACAAGTAGATGGAGAGGAACTAAATAACAGGTAACGAGCAGTCCTCCCATCCTGTGTACGTCTCACGAGCTCAAGCGTACAGGCTCTGGCTCACTTCTCCGGGCCCTGGGGGACACTGCTGGCAAAGAGTGTCCTCGGGTCCTGGGTCTCTCTCCCCCCTCCCCGTCCCCTGGTTAGATGCTGGGGCCTGTGGAGACAGTGAGAGAGGCCAGAGAGGTGCAGGAGGGCGCCCAGGCGTTTACTCTGCCTTCTTGTGTGTTTAAACCTTAAACCTACTCTTTGCCCCCTGAATCCATGCAGTTGGGCATATTATGGGCATTAGGCAACTCCTGGGGTCACTTCCTCTGGGGTCCCTGAACTTCCTCGTCCATCAGCGTGGGTGTCCTTGGAGCTAGCATGAGCTCCACCCCCCCCCACCCCCCCTCCTTAGGCTTACATCCTAACCAAGCTGATTGTCACATTCCATCATATTAACTTAACCCAAATCATACCATAATTTTTATTTAGCCCTTACTCAATTTCTGAGCATTCAAGTTCTTTCCAATTTATTTTTTCAGTTATAAATTGGTGTCATATATCTTTTTTTAACTCGTAGCTTCCATCTTAGAATCAATATTATGCATTAGCTCCAAGGCAGAAGAATGGTAAAAACAAAGCAATGGGGGTTAAGTGACTTGCCCAGGGTCATACAGCTAGGAAGTATCCGGGGTCAGATCTGAACCCAAGATCTCCCATCTCTAGGCCACCTAGATATTCCCTCACATATATATTTCACCTCTTTTTTCCTTACTAAGAACTCAGGATATAGTTCCAGTATTTGGATCAAAGGATATGATTGTTTTTGTAATTTTTATAATTTGTTATCAGGGCCCTTTAAAGAAAGTTTTTGGCAATTTAACATTTGCCACTGTATGTGACCATAAGCTGTTTTTCCAGGGCCATGCCAACATGGAGATTTTAAAATTAATTGTGTCAACTAGTGTTACATTGCTGCTGCATAGTACTTCAAGGTTGTTTTTGTTTTATTTTGTTGTTTACAACCCTTACCTTCCATCTTAGAATCAATACTGTGTATTGGTTCTAAGGCAGAAGAGGCTAGGAAATGGAGGTTAAGTGACTTGCCCAGGATCATACAGCTAGGAAGTATCTGAGGCCAAATTTAAACTCAGGACCTCCCATCTCTAGGCCTGGCTCCAATCCACTGAGCCACCCAGCTGCCCCCTTCAAGGTTGTTTTAATTCACTTTTTTCCCTTTGATTTTTTTTTATGCTTGTTTAGCATTTGTGTTTCCTCTTTTGTAAATTGTAACTCTTTTGACTATTTGTCTATTGGAGGTGCGTTTTTATTCTTTTTGAATTCCTGTCTTCATTGACAATTAATGATGTTTGATTTCCCCTAAAAGGAAGGTAGTAGGTAGGTAGGTAGGTAGGTAGGTAGGTAGGTAGGTAGGTAGGTAGGTAGGTGGGTGGGTGGGGCAGCTAGGTAGTACAGTGGATAAAGCACCAGACCTAGAGTCCAGAGGGTTCAAAGTGTCTTCAAATACTTCCTAGCTGTGTGACCTTGGGCAAGTCATTTAACCCTTATTGCCTAGTCCTTGCTCATCTTCTGTCTTAGAAATGATACTAAGAAGATAAGAGCTAAAAAAAATAAGAACAAGAAAAAGGAGGACCAAATTCAGACCACAAAGGAGAGGAGCTTGGATCATTCCTAGATAATGTCATTTTCCTTTGCATCAAGAATCATTTTAGCCATTTGGGTTCTTATTCTCTGTTGGGTTGTTTTTCCCAGCAAGAACTTCCTTATGAACGAGGGTTGGGAAAGGCAAGGGGAGAGGTCCAGGTCAGGGTTTGTGGATCAGGACTTAAGGGTAAGAAATAAAAACAGAAAGTTAGTTAAGCTGTCCTTTTCCCTTTGTTTTTTATAGCTCCGGTGGGATAAATTCAGTCTCTTCCTTTTTTTTTTTTGTTAAGACTACAAATGCCAGAAAATCTTGTATTTTCTCTCCTAGGATTTTTCTAACCACATCATGACATGTCTATGCCAGCCTCCCACCCTGGGAAAAAAAGCAACCAAATCCCAGCATGACCTATGAGCCAATGGATCCAGCAGGAGCACACTAGGGTAACGAGAGAGAGCTTCTGGCTCTTGCACGTATCCCTAATGAATTGAGTGATCTCCATAGAGATTATACCTAATATATATATATATATATGTATAGTATTTTTTTTAAAGAGAGAACTTCCCCTTTTCCCACTGACATGCCTGTTTCTAAAGGCCTTCGGTACTCCTTGGCTTCAGAACCTTTCCTTCCCCACTTTGCATAGAAGACATGGGGAGGGCTGCCACCAAAACATCGCCACCGCCACCACCATCGATGCTGGAGCCAGACAGAGCGTGTTCTGATGGAGTCCTGGCTCAATCAGGTGGCTTCACTTGAGTGACTTCCCCCTCCATGTTATATTTTTAACTAACTTGTTTTTAAAACTCTGCAAATAAAAGATTGGTGTGGAAGAGTCCCTGACTACTGTGTGGAGGTTGGGGGGGAGAGGGGGCAGACTGGTTGTATTTGCTGGCAGGGTCTGTTAGTGCATTTAGGTAGTGGACAAAAACACCCATGTCCCAGCCAGAAGAAAGGGCTTATTTGCATTTGAGGTGGCACCACCTTATTTTTTTTTTTGGCATAAGAATATAATAATGGCCAATATTTACATAGATCTTTAAAGTTTGCAAAGCACTTTACCTAAATTTATAATCATTTGAGTCTCCTGGTCCCTTGAAGCAGGTACTGTAGAGTTTCTTATTTACTGTAAAGAATCAACCTCAGGGAGGTCCAGTGATTTGCCTTCAGCTGCTGAATTTGCCTGCAAGCTAGGTGGTGCAATGGAGAAAGCACCAGGTCTGGACTCAGAGAGACTTGACTTCCTTGGGATTAAATCTAGCCTCCACCCTTACCCACGGGGCAAGTCACTTTACCCTGTTTGCCTCAGTTTCCCCATCTGTAAAGTGAGCTGGAGAAGGAAATGGCCAACTACTCTAGTATCTCTACCAAGAAAATCCCAAAATAGAGTCACAAAGAATTGAACTAAAAAAGTGAGTAATAACTGAATTTGAACCCAGGTCTTCCTGATCCCAGACCCACCTCTATCTACCATGCCAAGTTGTCTTTTGGCAGTTCATATGAGAAACAACTGATTCTGTGGCAGCTCAAGTCACTAATGGCAACATAGTTCCCATAGCAAAAGATAATGATCTTTTTTGTTTTTTAAACCTTTTACTTTCTGTCCTAGTATAACTAACTCTAGGACAAGAATAAGGGCCAAGCAATTGGAGTTAAGTGATTTGCCCAGGGTCCCATAGCTAGGAAGTGTCAGAGGTCAGATTGGAACCCAGGACCTTCTGTCTCCAAATCTGATGCTCTAGTCTCTGAGCTACCCAACTGCCCCCAGGAGACAATCATCTTCACACTCACTACCTCAACACTGACTTTCACAGAACTCATTGAGTGGATCCTGGCCAGTTCTGGGGACCACTTTTGAAGGAGGATGCTGGCAAGAGAACAACCTGACTGGGAAGGAGGTTAGAGTCCATGTAATGAAAATTAATTGAAGAAGTATGGTTTAACAAGTGTTTAACCTAAAAGAGAAGCTTTGGGCAAAGCATCATGGCTGCTTTTAGAGAATGGAAGAGTTTTCATCTACAAGAGGAGTTAGATGTATTTTGAGTGAGCCTAGAGTAGAAAACTGGGACCAGTGGAAAAACATTCTAGTGATGCAGGTTTATTTTTTTACCTTAGGAAGAAAAGTTAGTATGTATTTGTTCAAAAGTACATTGAGTGGGGCAGCTGGGTGGCTCAGTGGTTTGAGAGCCAGCCCTAGAGATGGGAGTTGTTGGGTTCAAATCTATCCTCAGACACTTCTTAGCTGTGTGACCCTGGGCATGTCACTTAACCCCCATTGCCTAGCCCTTGCCCTTATGTCTTAGAGTTGCTATTAAGGGGGCAGCTAGGTGGTTCAGTGGATAGAGAGCCAGACCTGGAAATGGGAGGGTCTAAATTCAAATCTGGCTTCAGGTACTTCCTAGCTGTGTGACTGGGCAACTGCGTTCAC
Organism: Monodelphis domestica; assembly: GCF_027887165.1. Classification (NCBI taxonomy): domain Eukaryota; kingdom Metazoa; phylum Chordata; class Mammalia; order Didelphimorphia; family Didelphidae; genus Monodelphis; species Monodelphis domestica. The sequence goes on from NC_077227.1 coordinate 350,459,157, forward strand.
TCCATTTGTCCAGCCCTTACTGCCTTTCTGCCTTGGACCAATACTTAGTATAAGTTCTAAAACAAAATGTAAGGGTTTAAAAAAAATAAAAAGACTTCATATAGAAGACAGTGCTTGCAACAAGCCCAAGCATATATCCAGAGATTCTAAAAGGTGGAGATGAGGACTAAAATGTGTTTGTAACAGGTTTTGTTTTCCTTGCTTTCTCGGTGGAGGTGTGGAAGGAGGGGATGACAGAGGTGAGGAGGAAAATAATGTGAACTTGAAAATGAAATTAAACTGAGGGGTAAAAATAATTCCTACTCAGACTATGTGATCCGAGGCAAGACATCTAACCTCTGAGCCTCTGTTTCCTCATCTGTAGTACCTACTTTACCAAGATTGTCTTGAGGCTCAAATTGAGTAATATGCGTAAATCACATTGAAAAATTTGAAGTGCTAAAACCAACAGCAACTTTTTAGTAAGCATATTTCCCTCCATCATGGAAAAAAGAACACCAAGGGACCCAGAGTCAGCTTTCTTCTTTCCCACTTCCCTAATTATCTATGGCCAGAGCTAGATAGATCATCTCCCCTCTTTGGACCTTGATCCCCATCTGTAAGAGGCTGGACTACAGCCAGCAATTCTTAATAATAGCTAGCATTTATATAGTGCTTCATTTTAGCTTCACAACAACCCTGGGAGGTAGTTGCTATTATTATCTCCATTTTACAGATAAGGAAACTGAGGCAGGCAGAGGTGAAGTGACTTGCCCAGAGTCACACAGCTTGTATATGTCTGATTTTACTTTGGCAACATCACCCAAATATGCTCCCTTCACTGCCACTACCCTAGTGCAGGCTCTCATCCCTCAGACCTGGAGCATTGCAATAGCCTGCTGGTGGGTCTGTTTGCCTCAAGGCCTCTCTGCATTCCAATCCATCCTCCATTCAGCCACTAAAATGATTTTCCTGAAGACAGCTAGGTAGCCCAGTGGATAGAGAGCCAGGTCTGCAGATGGGAAAGTCCTGGGTTCAAACATGACCTCAGATGCTTCCCAGCTGTGTGACCCTGGGCAAGTCACTTAACCCCCATTGCCTAGCCCTTACCACTCTTCTGCCTTAGGACCAATACACGCTATTGATTCTGAGATGGATGGCAAAGGCGTTTTTTTTTTTGTTTTTTTTTAAATTTTCCCAAAATTACAGGTTTGACTCTGGCACCTCCCTACTCAGTAAATTCCAGTAGCCAATACCCCAAATTCAGTGGCCCTTCGTGCCCATGCTTCCTCCTGCCTTTTCAGTCTATACCTTACTCCCCACCTTGTTCTTTCCAGTCCGGTGACCCAGACCTCAAATAAGACCCTCCGGCTCTCAATTTGGAGTGTTTTCTCTGGAACGTTCTCCCTTCTCTGCTCTGACTGCTGACTTCCCTGGCCTAACAAAAATCCCACTTCCTATGGGAAGCTTTCCCCAGCCCCCCCTTACTCTTTGCCTCCTCGTTAGCCTGGGAGCTCCTGAAAAGTAGATTCTGTCTTTTGCTTCTTCTACAACGTGCTCCTTGGCGTATACTAGCTGCTTACTCATCATTTGTTCATTGGTCGAGGTCCGATTTGACCTGAAATCTTCCGGGTCCAGCATTCTATATCTACTTAACCTCCCTGCTTTTCTCGTCAAGGATCCCCGTGGCAGTCTAGTGAAGTCTGAGGGACCTCTTTTCAGAATATTTTTTAAATTTATAAAATATATAAGATTATAAAGGGAACCACTTAGATTGAAATAGTTGTCAAAATATTTTAGGAAGCAAGTTCATGAACCCCTACCTCGCAGCTCCTCTCCAACTCTTGTTTTAGAGTGAATCTAAGAGAAGCATGACACTTTCCATTTCCTTCCTTATTTCATTTTAATGTGAAACTTCAGTTTCTTACAAGCAGATGAGATGGCAAATGGGAAGCGCTCTCTTACTTGGAGGATGCTGGGGTGGGAGAGGAGCTAGCTGTTGCTGTGCACTGTTATAGAGAAATAGGACTAGGTTGTGGAACTAGGGGCAGGTTTTCAGATTGGGAAAGGGAAGTTGATCTGTTAAACGTTATTGTCTCCCCCTGATCTCCTGGGGCGGGGGGGGGGGGGGATTCATTTCTCCATCATGGATGGGAGAGTAAGTTGGTCCCAACTCTGCCCTGTACTAGCGGTTCAATCTTGAGAGCGAGCTGGGCCCCAGAGAAAGTGGGGTGTGGGTTTCTGATTGTGAGAGGGTCAGGGGAAGAGGATAAGGAAGGGACAGAAAGATGGACGATTCCTGGGGGGTGGATAAGTAAGACAGAGCATCTAAGCAGCAGTCATGTGGTTTGCAGGTCTGGGTCAGTCTCATTAGCTCTTGCTGTTCTTGCCGTCTCTTAGATCATTGCTGGAGAGCAAAAGGAGAGGGAAAAGGTTAAGGCCTCACAACTCGGGAGCCTCACATCCATCCTATCCAGAAGAGCTCCATCCCCCACCCCATTGAGTACCCTCTACTTTCTCCCCTTCCTAGATCAGTTTGGCTGGTTGGGGATAGAGAAGGGCCTGAGGACTCCGGCCGTGCTCCCCTAACCTACCTTGAGAAATGCCCAGTCCGGAGGATGTGGGCTCCTCAGTATCCAGGGCAGAGGGTGTTGGCTCCGTGTTATCCGGGGGAACTGAAAATGAAGTGAGCAACTTGTTCTCTACTGACCCAACACAAGACTAGACCTTCACCCAACCCTAAAGTAGGTCCAGGGAGCCCAGGGGACAAAAAGCGATTCTTAAACCTGTGCTGTTACCATGTCGTGAGTCCGTCAGGACTGGACACAGTAATGAGTGCCAGATAGATGGATGGGCAGGTGAGGGAATGAGTGCTTGAATTGAAAGGCTACATGCATCAGGGTTCCTGGAGAGACAAGACTGATACACATTGACCATACAACAATGGCCTGTGTAGAAGAGGACCTCCTACCCCCCTACTGTCTGCTTACCACTGCAATCATGGCGACCACGGCTCTTGGTGTGGGGGACCTCGGTGCCATTGGGGTAGACACACCAGCAAAGGCCAGTGCTGCCATGGCACTGAAGAGGCTCATAGTTGCCATTCTCGTCGCACTTGGGGCAGAACATGCCCGGGTGGACGTGAGGAACACGGCTCGCCTCAAGCTGGCACTTGGTCAGAACTGAAGCAATAGGTTTGGGAGACACAGGGTGAGCTGGCTCAAGTCCCCACATGGGTTCCCTCCCTCAAGCGCCAAAGACTGGGGATTCTGGTTCTCAATAGGGCCAGGTGACCCAGGCTCCAAGCAGAGGTTTTGATTAGCCCAGAACCTTCCATATGAGGATCTATTGCATGGATGAGGAAGCCCCGTGACTACAGAAAGAGTTGGTTGAACCCTGACTCTTCTCTGAAAACAACAGGGATGTAGATCTTAAAGGAACCCCAAGAGTGCCTCCAGTCTGATCATCTCTACAAAATGGTCCCTCTACATATCTAGAGTATACCCAAGGCAAATCTGAAGGGTAGAAGTTCAGGATTCTCCAGAGCAGACCCCATCTTAAGCTACACAACCAGCTGAGCAGCACAGAGATTGTAAGAGCCCACTGTGGTGAATGCTTGATGATTTTTTAAAGCTAGCTTACTCATGAAAGCAAAAGGCTTTCTTCAAGGCTCATCTCCCAAAATGGCGGCATGTCCTAAGATCATTCCATGACTACAAATATCAAGTGAAGCATATAATAGAGATATACAAACTCGGGTGGCTAAAGGCCATACACCTGCTTTCTCATCTCTGGGTAATATTTTGAGACTCAATTATGTCCCTATCAGAGATAGCTTTCATGGATAGTTGTGACATGAAAGAAAAATTAGATTCTGCGTAGTTCCAAAGAGCATCAGAGTAAAGATGAAAGTTTCCAAGAGACAAGTGTTGGAAAAAATTATCTTTCCAAAAGTAGAATGGTCTTTCTGGTGAGAGTGGGTTTTCCCTTACTAGAGGTCTTTTAAGAAAAGAATGGATGGGGGTAGCTGGGTGACTCAGTGGATTGACAGCCAGTTCTAGAGAGATCCTGGATTCAAATCTTGCCTCAAAGACTTCCTAGCTGGGTGACCCTGGGCAAGTCACTTATTCCTTATTGCCTAGCCCTTACCACTCTTCTGCCTTGGAACCAATACACAGTATTGATTCGAAGATGGAAGGTCAGGGTTTTTTAAGAATGGATGATCATTGAGGGTAAGATATTTGTAGAGGGGATTCTTATACTATTTTACAGAATAGAACCTGAGACCCAGAAAGGAAAAGGCCACCATAGAACAGACCTAGCCATACAGTCTTCTCAGACACTCAGTCAACTGAAGAGTTAATAGGTTTGTGGAAATACCTTGAACTCCTACCCCCACTCCCACCCACCATTTGCTGTTTGGGAAGCCCCCTTTATCTCTCAGCCCTCCCACTGTCTTACCAACTGAGCCCACAGGGCAGAGAATTCACTTGCTGTATATGTGTGTACAGGGAATGCAATGGGGAATGAGAATGTGGGAGAAGCTCCCAGAGGTTTCTTGCTAGAATCTTCTTTACCTTCTACCCTCAGCCTCCTTCCCCAGTACCTTTCTGATAAGTCTCAGTCTTCTCCTCCTTGGGTTTCTTGCTCATTTCAAACAGAAGCCACTGGTGCATCCAGTTTTCAAAAGTCTGGGATGTGGAGAGGGAGACAGAACCACCTTTCAGTTCCATTCAGGGATTCACCAGTCTCTTATAGCAGGTAATCCTACCCCAAGGAGACGGAGAAAGGGGAGGTGGCGAGGGTGCTGCCTGGGACTCAGGGCAGGGATTTGCTCATAGAACAAGGAAATAATTTCTTTCTGATGGATTGAAAGAGATCCTCCATGGTCTGGTTTAACCTTGTCTAAAGACGTCTTTGTCCCCGGTACCCTCCCTCCGTTTCCCAGCTCTAGTTCTAGAGCCTAGTGTGGCAGGATGAGGGAATCCCTGACCTTCCAGTTCTTAGGATCCATGTTGCTCTTGAGGTGCTTCAGGTTCTCCTGAAAGCTCTTGGTCAGGTCAGGGAAAGATCTCCTGGGGTCAGACCGCTGCAAGAAGCCATGGGATCAAAGGGAAGGTTAATAAAAGGCCAGAGGGGATAGTGACCCTCCTCTTTTCCTCACTTCATGTCTAGACTATTACAACAGCCTTCTGGCTGGTCTCCCCATTCCAGTCCATCCTCCACTCAACTGCCAAAGTGATCGTCCAAAAGTGAAGATCATTGAGGGCAGCCAGTTGGCTTAGTGGATAAAGCACCAAGCCTAGAGATAGGAAGTCCTGAATTCAAATTTGACCTCAGACACTTCCTAGCTGTGTGACCTGGGGCAAGTCACTTAACCCCAACACCTAGCAGTCATTGCTTGTCTTGGACTCTAAAACATAAAAGAAGAGGTTTTTTTCATTGAAGATCATGTTACTCCCCTCCTCCATAAACTCTACTAGCTCCGTATTGCCTCCAGGATCAAATACAAAACCTGGTAGCTTTACAACCTGACCCCTTCCTATCTTTTCAATCTTCTCAGACTTTACTCTCCTCCAGTGATGCTGGCCTTCCTGCCGTTTATTTCTCAAGGACAAGCCTCTGATCCCCTGATTCCATGAAGTTGCATTAGTTGTCCCTCATGCTTAGAACTTTCTCCCTGCCTTCACCTCCTGCCTTTCCTGCTTCCTTCAACACTGAGCTAACATCCTACCTACAAGTAGCCTTTCAGAGTCCCCCTCAGGGCTAATGCCTTCCTTCCCTCCTTCACTTGAGTATTGTACCGGGCCAGTAGGGGCTTTTTTTTGCCTTTCTCCATATTCCCAGCACTCAGCACAGTGCCTGACACATAGCAGCACTCAGAATCTACTTGATTTTTCTCTTCCACTGTAGAAAGACCTGATCCACACTGGAGTCAAGTATAAACCCTTGATACTCTGCTTCTCCGAAGCAATGGGATTTAGGGGCGCTCAGACTTTGTAGGGAAGAATGGAACTCAGCCCCCAGGCTGCATGCTGTACTTTTCTAGGGGGGCTGAAAGACTGGGGCTGATAATGAAACCTCTTACCTGTAATAGGTATTTCACTTGGTCCGTGGTACTATTTCCAATCTTGGTCAAGTCCTGTAATAGAAAAAGGAAAATAGAAAGTCTAAAAATAGAGAGGAACCAAGCAACAGCCCAGAGACTGTTCTGACTCCTAAGGGTCCTCAAAAGTTGGAAGAAGAAAGAGTAGCCTCTCCCTCCTTGCAGTAGGGCCATGGAGTCTGTTAGTGTCCTCTGGGACTATCCTTTCCCTTAGGTACAAGGTCTCGGTCTCCTTGGACCCTCTTCCCACCCCCACTCAAGAATTCCTTCCCACTCAGAATCTAAATCAACTAATCTAATCAAATAGTGTTTGGAACCTCCCTAACTTTTCCCCAGCCCACCCTTGTTAACTTAGCTTTTTTTTTTTTTTAACTATCAATTCATTTGATCCAATCTTTCCTGGAAGAGGAGTGGGTAGGGGTGGGGGGCAGTGGGAGCAATGTAATGTCCTTACCATAGAGGGGAGGCTCTCAGGCTCCAGCTCCCTCATGAGCAGGGGAGTAGCCAATCGAAGTTTGCTCACTGGCATGGCATCTGCAAGAGGAAGAAAGAGGCTTAGGTCCAAGGAAGGGGCTCCGAGTTCTAGATTAGATCAAGGGAGATGGCGTTTGACCATCCCAGAAAATACTGGACCCCAGCGTTGAGCTGGTGACTTGGCACTCTTTTCCTTAAGCTATTTACTCTAGAGATATGGGGAAAAGAGAAGGAGGAGGCAAAGCACACTCACTCTTGGGAAGCTTCATCTTCAGAGCCTCGAGCTGTAAATCCCGGGAAGTGACGGTGAGCTTGTCCAGTCTCCCCTGCTGCTGGTATACAAAGTAGATGGTCGCAGCTTGGCCAGCAATGAGCAGGGCCATCAGCACGGAGAAGCCAGTGTAAAAGGCTCCCTGGTTACAGGAGCTGCAAGGACAGAGAGGATGCTCAGGCAGGTGGGAGAAAATTAGGGAAGAAGGAATGTACAGGGGTGGAGCCCTGAAGATGCGAGATCACAGCCCTAAATTCAAGTCCTAACGGCTACTTGGTAGGTGATCTTGGGCAAGTCCCTTCACCTCCAGGCTTCAGTTTCATCCTCTGCAGTGCGATGAGGGTAACCTCAAAGGCCCCTTCCCACCCAGACATGTTGCTTTTCTTTGATCTTATCTTAGAATGTGGATGGAGTTCTCTTCTCTTGTGGGCCATTCTCTTCTGTGTCACTCAGCCAGGTGAAGAAAGAGTAAATCCTATACAGCAGAATGTGAAGAGGAGGGGACAAGGCAGGGTACAGAGATGAAAGAGGAACTTCCAGTCTCTTCAAAAGAAAGGGGAGGGGTAACCAAATTAATGAGAAAAGGGAAGGAAATGGAAAGGGGAGGGCTGGAGAAGAGCCTGGGGAGGGGGGAGTCAGCTCTGTGAAGAACTGAAGTCCTCAAAGAAGCAGGGAAAGGAAGCTTGTCATAACTATATAGTCTGGGGGAAATGGAGTAGCAATCAATCAGTAAACATTTATTAAGCATCTACTATGTGCCAGGCAGTGTGCTAAGTGCTAGAGATACAAAAAGAGGCAAAAATGGGTACCTTCCTTGAGGAGCTTATAATCTAAGGAGAAAGACAGCATGTAAACAAATATATACAAAGTAAACTTTATTCAAGATAAATAGAAAATAAGTAACAGAGGTAAGGCCCTGGAATTGAGAGGTTAGGGAAGACAGGATTACCTCTAAGTCCCTAACCTTTTTCGACATCATGGACCTCTTTGACAAGTCTTGTAAAGCCTTCTCAGAACTTTATCTTGTGTCTTAGAATCAATAAGAAGTATTGGTTCCAAGGCAGAAGAGTGATGAGGGCTAGGCAATGGGGGTTAAGGGAATTGATCTGTCTGGAACAGGTAGGAAGTCTCTGATGGCTCTCAGTCCATTGAGCCATCTACCTGCCCCCAGAATAATACTCTTAAATTCATAAAATATGTAGGATTGCAAAGGAAATCAATGCTATTGAAAGACAGTTACCCATCTAGATCATCTCTCTCTGTCTCTGTCTCTGTCTCTGTCTGTCTAATTTTTTTAAGACAAGCTTATGGACACCAGGCTTTGGACTCCTGGACTTAATGCTCTCTGAGGTCTCTTCCAACTCTGACATTCCATGACTGGATTAGAGAGACCACTTGGGTTTGGAGATAAGTGGCCGACCTAAGCTGTTTTCTTTTCCCTCCACAGGAGTAATCATAGACAAACCAAGGCCATAAAAACTGAAGGTGTGTACAGTACCAAAGACTGAGGCAAGGAATTGGACCCACCAAAGAGCTGGAAGCACCTCAGCTAGAACAAAGCAAACATCACTGTAGGAAATTCAGCCAAGAACCCAAGTACTGGAACAAGGGCTTGACAGGTGATGGGAACAGAGACAGAGAACCTTCCTTCCTCTGTCAGCAGCACAGAATTCTGAAATCTCAGAGCTGAAAGGGATTTTAGAGGCAAAAAAGGTTTTGTTTAGTGCCTACCACAGGGAGAGGCTGTGCTACGCCCTGGGATAGGAAGAAAGACAAACACCAATGCTTGCTCCTAAAGAGCTCATAGATCATCTAGTCCAACCTTCCAACCAGTGCTGGAGCCATCTCCCCTCATTAAAGGCCTTCAGACAAAGGCTGAGTGGCCTCCTTGGGGTGTCTTGTTTTTAAGGATGGCTCAAAATCATGGTGGACTTCCACAGATTGTGATTTCAACCATGTATTTGGTTACTTCATGGATTAACTCAACCTTCTGAACATCTCAAACACATCAACTTTTTTGGCTTCTTCAAAACCGCCATCTGCCTAGCTATAGCTGACGTCATACCTCTCTGACTCTGTTTAACTAGCTCAGAAACACTCAGATTCTTTTGTGGTTACTGTCTAGTTGGGGAGGGGGGAGGCAGAAAATACTTCCCCTTTGTCTACCTTCTAGAAGGAAAAACAAGGACAAAATCTCTCAGGGGTTGAAAAAACAAAAGCCAGAAACAGAATCTCCTCTCTTATCCATCAACCAAGCCTATTAGTGAAAGTCAATTGTTGGCTGGTCAGCAAGTGCCTCACTAAAACATCTAGAACTTTTGTGGAGGGGCCCGAGCCTGCACATGTGCAAGTTCTATGTGAATGCATCTTTGTGGGTATTCGTGTGTACGATCCACCCTTCTCTAACTCCTCTGTTTTCACTAATAAGAGCTACGCTAACTGTGCTCCCCAGACCATAGGGCTTAGGAGTCCTTCCTCTCCACTTCAAAAGTATTTGTGGGGATTATCTTAGATAGGTGTCCCGTCCGTACTGCCACCTAATCAGTCCTTGGAGGGGAGTGAGTCATTGCCTAACCTTGACTAGATTAGGCATCTTCAATGTGCCTTGAGACAGTCCAGGATTTTGAATCAGAGGACTTGAATTCAAACCTTTACTTTGCCAATCAATCCCTGCATGATTGTAGACACTCAGCCTTCTCCATTTGCAAAATAAGTTTGGACCAGATGGCCTCAGAGGTCTCTCCTGTTTCTAAATCTATGACCCTATGATGTCTAATTCCTAACTCCAAATCTCATAAGCCTAGACTCCCTCAAACCAGCACTGGAGTGCAGGAGTTGATCTTGGCTTGGTCTTTTGACAGACTAACCCCATCCTGGTCCTTTGCTTGACCAGCTTCCTAGGTTTTTAGGCATCCAGGCTCCCCCTGGAGGACAAGGTACAAAATTTATTCTGGCAGCATCCCTAGTTAGGAACTCAGAAAACTTTTTTACCTAGTAATCTATGACATCATGAGTCAAATCTTGTTCTGATTTGTCTACTTGACTAATTTCTGGGCACTTGTCCAAAGGGAGAGTGGAAGGCCTCCAAATGTTCATTTAGAAAGGGGATATGAAGGGGAAAAACAAAACTCTGTAATGGGGGAAGGGGAAGAAAGGAACTAAAGAAAACCCAATCATTTTCCATTCAGTGAATTTGGGGAAATTGGGGAGAAGTGCTTTATTTCTTTGCCTTCTCTCTGTCTGTCTGTCTGTCTGTCTGTTTCTCTCTCTGTCTGTCTGTCTCTGTCTCTGTGCTCCCTCTCCCCCGTTCTCCCTCTCCCTCTCCCTCTCTCTCTCTCTCTCTCTCTCTCTCTCTCTCTCTCTCTCTCTCTCTCTCTCTCTCTCTCTCTCCTTTCTCTCTCTCTCTCTGTGGCTCTCTCTCTCTCTCTCTCTCTCTCTCTCTCTCTCTCTCTCTCTCTCTCTCTCTCTCTCTCTCTCTCTCTCTCTGGCTCTGTCTCTCTCTCTCTCTCTCTCTGTGTGTGTCTCTCTGTGTGTCTGTCTGTCTGTCTCTGTCTCTCTCTCTCTCTCTCTACAAGGTGGTCACCAATCCTATGAGTTTGTTTCTAACAAGATGAGGGGATGTGGTTTGGAAGTGGGAGACAAAAGAGCCAGCATCACAAAACTTGGGTTTGAATTCCTAGTTATAGCAGGTTCTCCCTAATCTCTTAACTTCTCTGGGCCTCAGTATTCTTATCTGCAAAATGAGAGTGTTGTAGATGACCTGTGAGGTTCCTCTCAGCTCTTAAGCTATGATCAAAGCACTCCCCAACCCTCAGAGACCCTTGATATTCTGGCTTCCACTTGTATCTCTCAATAATTAATTCTTTACACACTTCTCCCATTATAGCCAAGCTAACTTCCTCACTAGAACCTGAGTGGAATGCAAGCTACTCTTTCTGTCTCCTAATAAAACATTTTGGGGGGCAAAGGGGAAATGTGTGTTGATAAGGGTGTGCAAACTCATCTAACAACCTCATTTGATCTTCTAGCCATCCACTTGCTTAGGTTCCATTTTGTTTTTTAAACCCTTACCTTCTGTCTTAGAATTGATACTAAGTATTGGTTCCAAGGGCTAAGCAATGGGGGTTAAGTGACTTGCCCAGGGTCACACAGCTAGGAAGTGTCTGAGGCCATATTTGAACTCAAGATGTCCCATCTCTGAGCCTGGCTCTCAATCCACTGAGTCACCCAGCTTCCCCCCTGATTAGATTTTGAACACAATCTCTGGGGAAGTGGGGAAAGTTTTTCTAGCTTGATTCTAATCCAGCTTCCTTCCTTTCCCATCCCCCTTCTCAGAAAAAAAAAAAGCCAGACACAACCCAACAACTAGTAAAAATTGTCTTGGCTTGTGACATCATAAGTTGCTAGGTAGAACCATTTCTGAAAGGCTCTTGGTTTCACAGATGACTTCAGAATAAACTGAGCAGACCTGCATTTTAAGTTTAAGGTGTTTGTTTTTTCTAAAAAAGAACACACATGTTAACTAAACATCAGTACAGAACACAGACAGATAAAATTACAATCTACATATAGGCTATAGACATTCAATTAATTCTTCCGATTCTGAGCCCAGGCTAGGGACTTAGCAGACCTAAATCAAGTCCTTTCCCCACTCTGGGTCTGTTTCCCTTTTGAAAGATGAAATGATGATGTCCAAGGATTCTCACACCTCTAGTTCCATGTAGGTGCGTTTTTTTCTAAATTCTATGTAACATTTTTCTGCGGGCAAATATTTATATGGTAAAAAAAAAATATCTCTAAAATGTCATTTTGCCAATTTTCTTATTTATAGGACATAAATATATGGATAGACCTTTTTCTATCCCTTATCCTGTTAGGAATAGTGAGGCTTTAACTCCACTGGGTTGAGAATCAGGCCTAGAGATAGGAGGCCCTGGGTTCAGATCTAGCCTCAGACATTTCCTAGCTGTGTGACCCTGGGCAAGTCACTTAAACCCCCATTGCCTAGCCTTTACTGCTCCTCTGCCTTGAAACCAATACCCAGTATTGATTCTAAGACAAAAGAGAAGAGAAGGAGGAGGAGTAGGAGGCAGCAGCAATGGCAGCAACAGAGAAAGTGGAGAAGGAGGAGAAGAAGAAGAGGAGGAGAAGGAGGAGGAAAGAAAGAAAGAAAGAAAGAAAGAAAGAAAGAAAGAAAGAAAGAAAGAAAGAAAGAAAGAAAGAAAGAAAGAAAGAAAGAAAGAAAGAAAGAAAGAAAGAAAGAAAGAAAGAAAGAAAGAAAGAAAGAAAGAAAGAAAGAAGGAAAGAAGGAAAAAGAAAGAAAGAAAAAAAGAAAGAAAGAAAGAAAGAAGGAAAGAAGGAAAGAAGGAAAGAAAGAAAGAAAGAAAGAAAGAAAGAAAGAAAGAAAGAAAGAAAGAAAGAAAGAAAGAAAGAAAGAAAGAAAGAAAGAAAGAAAGAAGGAAAGAAGGAAAGAAGGAAAGAAAGAAAGAAAGAAAGAAAGAAAGAAAGAAAGAAAGAAAGAAAGAAAGAAAGAAAGAAAGAAAGAAAGAAAGAAAGAAAGAAAGAAAGAAAGAAAGAAAGAAAGAAAGAAAGAAAGAAAGAAAGAAAGAAGGCTTTAGCTGTTGGTAGATTAAAGATAGGTAAAGATGGTTTGAGGCTAGATACACATAAGAGGAAAGTTGGTCATCTGTTGAGCTGTAATGGACACCAATCTTTACAGCCTCTTCAAACACCCATCTGCCTGGCTACAGCTGACATCATCCCTCTCCGACTCTCTGATTGGCTAGTTCAGAAACACTCAGAGGATTTGTGGTCACTGGCTAAAAGGGGCTCTTTTGCAGGGCTGGGGAGGGGTGGTTTTGTCCCCCTGTCCATCTCCTGACAAGAAACAAAGACAATGCCATTTTTGTGAGGTGGGAAGGATGAAAGAGGCCAGGACCTGAGGATTATAGCCAAAATTGGAGGGGGGAGCCCTAGGGGAGGTTTGCATGAGAATGCAAAAGAAGGCACAGGAGAGGGGAAAGAGGAAGGTGCTGGCTGGGCTTCTACTAGGGATGGAGTTTTGGAATGGACACTGATTCCTCCCTCAGGCAGCCACAACCAAAAGCTATGAGGAAGTCCCCTAGAAAGAAACCCCTAGATAAAGACCAGGTCCCTGGGATTTGAGCCAAAAACTCTGAGGGAATTAGGAGTGGGAGTAGGGAGTGGGGATCCCCAAAACTCCAAATGGAATTAGGCAGATGGAAACAGTGATGGGGAAAAAGGAGAGTCAAAGCTTTCTCAAATAGAAAACCTGTAAAGTAAGAAAGCAATTTACAAACCTGAAATTGCTACAGAAATGTGAGCTATTGGTATTACACCCAGGCACATTCAGTAATGCTGCACTACCTTTTTTTTTTAAGTGTTACCTTCTGTCTTAAAATCAAAACAGTGTATTAATTCCAAGGCAGAAGAGCAATAAGGGCTAGGCAATGGGGGCTTGCTCCACAGGGAGTGTCTAAGATCATATTTGAACCCAGGACTTCCTGATGCCAGATCTGGTGCTCTATCCACTGAGCCACCTAGCTGCCCGTAAGGATGCACTACTAACTAGGGAGGCAGTGACAGGAACAACAAATGTGGCATTGATGTGAGTCCTGGCAAGGCTACTTAATACTTCACCTTTGAATAAAAAGATTAAACTAGCCAATTATCCTGACCCTTTCTAGCCCTAAATCTATTACCCTTATGACCCACCAACCCAAACCGCTCCCTAGAACAGGAGACTGGAAAGAGAAAGGAAAGAAGAAACTCTTAAAAGAAAATCATCTGTTTGACTCCCCGTTGGGAGCACCTCACCTTCTTTTAGATGGCTCTGGTTGCCTTGAACTCCCACTGATTAGGAGAAAAATCTATTTATCTATCTGTCTGTGTCTGTCTGTCTGTCTGTTCATCTACCTGTCTATGTCTCCGTCTATCTATGCCTATGTAGCCAGGAGCTATTTCATATTGGACTAGATTTTCTCTGCCCCTTCCTGCTCTGAGATTCTATAGAGGAAGATTATAGTTTTTTCTCTTTTAAATCTCTGTACCGTTGGGATGCTGTGCTTCCTCCGAGCATGGGCTGCTGCTCATGGTTGGAGATGAGGTCTCGCTGGTCCTCCATGATGTCTGGTTTGCCCCTCAGAGAGTCTTCACCTGCTGCTACTCTGACCTCCTCGGCTGTTCTGGGTATTCTGACCCTGATACGCCCAGCCCAGCCCTTCAAATTGATACTAAAGAGAAATCTGATTCGTTCAGGGGGAAGACCAACCCACCCATTTAGTGGAAGTGAAAGCCCAAGTTGGAAATACCCAACTCAGTTCTTGGCAACCTTCTCCCACTTCAGTGGACAAGGAGGAGGGAAGAGTTCTTGGTTCAGGTGGGGAGTCCTGCCATCCCATTGGCTGAGCAGGCAGCATCACTTGTTTCTAGGCAGACTCTATCACAAGAGAGCTCTTTGAACTATTAGGGGGAAAAATAGAGACAAGGAAAAACTATTCCTACTTCCAGAGATAGCTCTAATGGGTCCCCCCACTCTGAGATTAGTGGGACAAAAAGAGGCTAACGTGACCATGAGCCACTTGTCTCAACACCTCAGTTTCCTCCTTTGAAAATGAAGGATTTAGCCCAAGGCATCTCTAAGGTTCCTTCCATCTCTGATATTTAGCACATTGTAAAGTGCTTAATAAATGTTTATTGAGGGGCTCAGTGGATAGAGAGTCAGGTTTAGGGATGGGAGGTCCTGGGTTCAAATCTGGATTCAGATACTCCCTAGCTACATGATACTGGGCAAGTCACTTAGCCCCCATTGCCTAGCCCTTACTGCTCTTCTACCCTGGAACCAATACATAGTATTGATTCTAAGATAGAAGACAAGAGTTTAAATAAATACTTAAGTGTTTACTGACTGACTAACATTTTCATAGGTTTCTTCTAGTTCTGACATTTTGTTCTGAGGTTCTTTCCAGCTCTGATATTCTGTCTTCCAAAGTTCTTTCCATCTCTATCATTCTATGTTCTATGAATCCTTTCAGCTCTGATAACCAATGCTATATGGTCCCTTCTAGCTCTGGAGTCTAAAAATTCATAGAATTTAGAGTTCAAGCAAGCTTGCAGATAATATAGCCCATCTCTTCATTTTACACAGGAATAATCAGGCCTGGAGAGGGAAAGGGAATTGACTGTGAGCATACAGATAGTACTATGACTCTGGAGCTGAAAGAAATCTTAGAAATCATCTAGATTTCTAGAAACTAAGGTCTAATGAAGTCCAATTATTTTCTTAGGGTCACCCCAATAGTAAGAACACAGCTAGGACTTGAAGTCAGGTGCTGGAACTTGAAATCTACTGTTCTTTCAACTGTGCCACATTAACTTCTGTGTCTTGGTTGGGGAAATTGCCTACTTGGCATTACAAGATGGTAGCCTAGCTCTAAAAGCTCCTCTGGGAAGGAGAGCTACGTTGATTTAGACACCCAAGGTCAGCCTTTCTTCTCTGTCACCCCCTTCCCTCCACCACTTCCATTATCCCCTCCCTTCTCCACCTGTCCTCACTCATCGTCGTGATGGCCACAACCATTATGTTACGTGCATGACCTGGGCCCACCATTTTTCAGAGCTACCAGCTGCTGTACAAGTTTTTGAAATGGGCCCCAACTTTCTAACCGAGGGCAGAAGAAGCCTTCCCTTCCCCTGGTTTTACAGAGCCTTGCTGTTAAGGCCAAGAAGACTTCTGTGAGAGACAAACCCTTTACTAATGTTGGCACAATTGGCCACGTGGATCTTGGCGAGACTACACTGACAGCAGCAATCACCAACATTTTGGCAGAGGGTGGTGGGGCCAAGTTTAAGAAGTCTGAGGAGATCGATAATGCACCAGAAGAACAAGCCAAGGCGGAATCAATGCAGCCCATGTGGAATCTAGTACAGCCACTTGACACAATAGCCATGCTGACTATGTCAAGAACATGATTACTGGCACAGCCCCACTGGATGAATGGCTGCATCCTAGTGGTGGCAACCAATGATGGTCCCATGCCCCAGACAAGGGAGTACCTGCTGCTTGCTAAACAGATTGGTGTGGAGCACTTGGTAGTGTTTGTGAACAAGGCAGATGCTATCTAGGACAATGAGATGGTGGAACTAGTAGAGCTAGAAATAAGGGAGCTGCTTATTGAGTTTGGCTATGATGGGGAGAAGACTCCTGTCATTGTTGGTTCTGCCCTATGTGCCCTGGGGCAACGGCAGCCAGAGATGGGGTGAATGCTGTAAGGAAACTGTTGGACACTCATGATCCTGTGCCTACTCGGGATCTAGAGAAGCCCTTACTGCTGCTGGTGGAGTCTGTTTACTCCATCCCTTGCTGAGGCACAGTGATGGCAGGGACTCTGGAAAGAGGAACTGTGAAGATGGGAGATGAATGTGAATTCCTGTGTCACAGCAAGACTTTTCACTTTCTGGTCAAAGGAATTGAAATGTTTTCACCAGAGTCTGGAATGAATTGAGGCTGGAGATAATCTTGGTGCGTTAATTCGGAGGCTGACAAGGAAGGATGTTCGATGGGGCATATGGTGATGCTTAAAAGGCTCCATTCAGACCCATCAGAAGGTTGAGACTCAGGTTTGCATTCTCAGCAAGGAGTAAGGTGGCTACCACAAGCCATTTGTGACCCACTTCATATCTGTCATGTTCTATCTTATGTGAAATTTGGCCTCTCGGGTCCTTCTACCACCAGAGAAGGAGATGGCCATGCCTGGAGAAGACCTGAAACTAAACTTAATCTTAAAACAACCCATGATCTTGAAGAAAGTTCAGCATTTTACCCTGAGGGATGGTGGTAAAACCATTGGTACTGGCCTGGTCACTAATATATCAGCTATGACTGAAGAGGATAAGGACATTAAGTGGAGCTGAGCTCAGCTCTGGCCTACTTTCTTCCATCATTGGTACCCCACTGGCTTGAGTCAAGAAACTCAAGTGCAGGAAGTGAAAAAATAACCCTCAGGCTTTTCCTGCCATCTCCAGCAATGCTGTCTCTTGGGACTAAGGGGCCTAAAAAGTGTTGTGTGAATGGTGGAGCACAATATGTGTAGTAACTTACAATTGTAGAGATTAAAAGATTAGCCACTGTGGCAAAAAATTGGAAAATGAGGGGATGCCCTACAATTGGGGAATGGCTGAAATTGTGGTATATGTTGGTGATGGAATACTATTGTGCTCAAAGGAATAATGAACTGGAGGAATTCCATGTGAACTGGAACAACCTCCAGGAACTGAGGCAGAATGAGAGGAGCAGAACCAGGAGAACATTGTACACAGAGACTGATATACTGTGGTACAATCAATTGTAATGTTCTTTTCTACTAGCAGCAATGCAATGATTCAGGACAATTCTGAGGGACTTATGAGAAAGAACACTATCCACATTCAGAGAAAGAACTGTGGGAGTAGAAACACAGGAGAAAAACAGCTGCTTGATCACATGGGTCAACGGGGATATGATTGAGGATACAGACTCTAAATGATCACCCTAGTGCAAACATCAACAATATAGAAATAGGTCTTGATCAATGACACATGTAAAACCCAGTGGAATTGCACATTGCCTACAGTAGGGGGGTTGGAGGAGGGGAGGGAAAGAACATGAATCATGTAACCACGGAAAAATTTTCTTAATTAATCAACTAAATAAAATTTTAAAAAAAGATTAGCCACTGGCCTTTGTTGTCTTGGGAAGGGAAAAAAAAAGAAATCTAAGGTCACTAGAACTTGTCTGGTCCTTGGATCTTCAAATTTTCAGATCACTAGAGGCTATGAGCTATTTAGGATAATTCAGCACAAAAGATTCATAAAATAGCCAGGATGCCAGAGAGCTCCAGTAGTTTCATTTTTTAAAAAACCCTTTCTTTCTGCTGGGAACCATTAGGCCACAATGCCTTGACAAAGTCACTCATGGTAGCTAAGGAGACCACAGAGTGGCCCTTGGCAAGAAGTGATTGCCCACTCAGTCCCCCTTGCATAACCCCTCTCATTAACATCTCTTACCTATGGAATTAACATGACTACTATTCACCCCCCCCCCCAATCTCAGAAGGAATAATACAAGAGCAAAATACCTGTACTCTATTTCTCCAAAACATCACCAAAAGATCAGACCCTCAAATCCAATCCCAAAAGACTACCTTGGGTTGACTTTTACTTAGGTACATAATTCCCAGTAAAACCATAGCTACAAGCCAAATCCAGAACTTTCCCACTCACAGAAATTTATTCTCATGAAGCCAGAACACAAATCAATCATAAAGACCCATACAAAATGTGCAGATACACCAAGCTTCATCATGCCTCAGTATCTTGATTCTTCCCCTTGAGAAACTCCCTAGTAGATCCTGAAAAATAATCAGTCTAATATTAAGTCTGAATTGTGTTCTCAGTACCTCTCAACCTCAATGTTATGATTGTTGAATTGTCTTTAAGAATTTCTGATTGAGGGGGCAGCTGGGTAGCTCAGTGGATTGAGAGCCAGGCCTAGAGATGGGAGGTCCTAGGTTCAAATCTGGTCTCAGACACTTCCCAGCTGTGTGACCCTGGGCAAGTCACTTGACCCCCATTGCCTAGCCCTTACCACTCTTCTGCCTTGGAGCCAATACACAGTATTGACTCCAAGACGGAAGGTAAGAGTTTTTAAAAAAAAAAATTTCTGATTGATTATTTCTTTTTATTAAAAGTAATAAGTAAATTTCCTTTATTGTAAGCTCAAATTTCTCACAGGGTAATGAGAAAATTAAGTCACCTGTGATGAAATCATTGTGTGAAACCTTTATTCTGTAAAGAATCTATAATCCCAATACAAGAATATAGAATGTTAATCAAGTGATTTGTTAAAAGCTAATGTATCACTTTTCCAATTATCTCTATTTAAACATGTGTGTTAGGTAATGTATCTGTGTGCCAAAAAAACGGATATAAGAATAAACACCAGACTTTGGGATGGCAGAGCAGCTATCGAGTGCAAAGCATGCCCATGGCCAAAAAATATACAGCTGCCTTCCATTGTTATTTTCTTGACTGACCATTCACCACCTATTGGGAATCCCTGGAGTTGTGAGTGTGGCAACTTTCCATCTTGGAATCAATACTGTATATTGGTTCTGAGGTAGAAGAGCAGTAAGAGCTAGGCAATGGGGGTTAAGTGACTTGTCCAGGGTCACACAGCTAGGAAGTGTCTTGAGGCCACATTTGAACCCAGGTCTTCTCATCTCCAGGCCTGGCTCTCTAACCACTGACCCACATAGCTGCCCCCCTCCATGTAGTTTTTAAGTACTGGGGCCCCTTGCTGCCTTTTCCTCCAATAGGAGAGGCCTCTGTTGGCTCATTGGAAGAGCCTCTTTACAAGGTAGTGAGGGAAATAGAGAGAAAGTAAACAGAAGAGAGAAGTTCAGGGCATCTAGGATATTGTCAACCCCTCAGTCACTTAGATCTGACTGAATTTGTGTTGAGGACTTGCTCCTTTCCAGGTTGATAGGAGCTCCTAAAGAACCAAAATGGGTTCTTTCCACCTCTCCAATATCCTGCTGGTTTTAAGTTACTAATTTAGATTTTTTTTTCATTCTTTTGGTTCTGGAAGATCTATGAGCAATAGGAGTCTAAATTAGTTCCTAGGTAACCCTTACCTAGGGGCAGCTAGGTGGCCGAGTGGATAGAGCCCAAGGCCTGAAGTCAGAGAAATTCATCTTCTTAAGTTCAGAACCAACCTCAAACATTTAATAGCTGTGTGACCATGGGTAAGTCACTTAGCCCTATTTGCCTCAGTTTCCTCATCTGCAAAATGAGCTGGAGAAGGAAATGGCAAACCCCTCTAGTATATTTGTCAAGAAAACCCCAAATGGGGTCACTTAGAGTCAGACATGACTGAACAACTCTAACCTGGACAGGTTGCTGCCAAGGGGCAAAAAGTGGCTCCTTGATGTCCATCCATTGGGGAATGGCTGAACAAATTATAGTACACATTGGTGATGGAATACTATTTGCTATAAGAAATGATAAGCAAGATGATTTCAGAAATAGCTGGAAAGATCTGCAGGAAGTGATGCAGAGTGAAATAAGCAGAACTGGGAGAACATTACAATATGCTGTTATAACAGCAATATTAGATGATGTTATCTAAAAACTTGTCTACTCTCAGCAATGCAATGATCTGGGCAAAGCTGAAAGGCATGCTCTCCACCTCCAGAGAAAGATCCTCAAAGTCATCTTTCACACCAGTGTAGCTTTGGTTTTATTTGGGGTTCTGGTCTTGTCTGAGTGTGCTCTTACAATGACCATTATGAAAGTGGGTTTTGCATGACAATAAAAAGGGGGGGAGAGAAAGGCCCCTTGCTTCCCTTCAGCCTTCTGTTAACTATGTGTCCAAGATCCATTGTAATCTTCTGGAGGACACAGATCCTCCCATTTTTGTCTTTGGGGCACTAGTGCTTTGCTCATATTGGGAGCTTAATAAATGTTTGCGAAGTTCAATGGAGGAACGATGCTCTGCTGCTCGGTGAAAGCCTGGCACCACCTCTCCAAACTTAAGTGTGGCTCATGTCCCATGTCCTGGCTGGCCGCTTCCACTGTACACATTCAGATCTTTAAACATTACCATGTATATGGGATGGGGAAAGGTCTTTCTCTAACCCTATGCCCCACCCTCCCAAGTCCT